>NC_056741.1:11880335-12052835 GCF_019279795.1 Protopterus annectens | reverse complement strand
GCCGAGCTTCCTTAATGATATCCTTTACCCTTTTGGATAGTTTATCCAGGCGAGGAGTCAAGGTATTTTTCAGACTGTCAGCTGCAAGGTTTTTAGGCTGGAGTGCAGAGTTTTGTAATTGTGCTGTGTCAGAAGAAGTGGCCATTGTGGTAGAGGCCACGGTTTCGTGCGTGACAAGCTCCTTAACAGTGGGTACCAGTGTTGTCTTGGCCAGTCCGGAGCTATCAGAATCACTTTTGGTTGTTCTGTCCTGATCTTCAGTAAGACCTTGGTCATTAATGGAAGAGGTGGAAATGCATATACTGTTAGAGTATTCCAGCTGAAAGAGAGAGCATCCACTTTCCATGCTTGTGGGTGGTATGTCCTTGTGCAGAATTTCTTCAGTTGATGGTTGTGGTGGGAGGCAAAAAGATCTATGTCCGGCCTTCCCCATGATTGTGTTATTTGAAGAAAGGTGTCTGGGTGCAGCATCCATTCATGTGGATCCATACATTGTCTTTTCCTGGTACAAACTGGGATTGCTGCTCTATATTGAGTTTTAGGGAAAGTTCCCAAAGATTCATTGCCAGCCTGCAAAGAGGGTAAGAATGGGTACCTCCTTGCTTGTTTATGTACCACATAACTGTGGTATTGTCTGTCTTTATTAGCAGGTGGCCTTGATGTAGGAAGTGCTTGAAGGCCTCGATTGAATGTATCACTGCCAGCATTTCCTTTTGGTTTATGTGCAGGCGAAATTCTGTTTGTGCCCATTGTCCTTGAATGCATCTGCCCTCCATGTGCGCTCCCCATCCATGGTCTGAGGCGTCCGTTGTAATGGTTTGGCTGATATTTGGTTTGCTGAAAGGCAGACCCATGTTTGACTGGCTTGCTTGAGCCCACCACAGAAATTCCTTTTGAAGGCATGGAATGAGTGGTATCAAAGCTTCTAGGCTGTGACTGTGTTGAGACCATAGACTCCTTAGGTACCATTGCAGTTTCCTCATATGCAGTCTTGCTTGTGGGATCAGAAGAATGCAGGATGCCATGAAACCCAGGGCCTGCAGGATTTTCCTTGCAGTCAGTTGGGTTTGTTTTGTCAGGTTTCTGAAATAATCCAGTAGTTGTTCTTGTTTTTCTTCTGTGAGAAAAGCCATTTGTGTGGTTGTATCTAGTTTTGCACCCAGAAAAATTATTCTTTGGGATGGAACAAGTCTTGATTTCTGAATGTTGACTGTGTATCCCAAAGCCTGAAGTAGGCGGATGGCATAATTCAAGTGTCTTACCAATGTTTGTTGGCTGTCCGCTTGTATAAGGCAGTCGTCCAGGTATGGGTATATTTGAATCCCCTGAAGTCTGCGATGTGCAATTACTGATGCCAAGCATTTCATGAATACTCTGGGCGCAGTAGATAAGCCAAAGGGCAATGCTGAGAATTGATAATGCTCTGAACCTGCAAGAAATCTGAGGTGTCTTCTGCAACTTTGTCTGATAGGGACATGCAGGTATGCCTCCTCGAGGTCTAGAGTTACCAGCCAGGACCCCTTGCCCAGCATGGGAAGGAGTTGCTGTAAGGTCAGCATTTTGAATTTTGGCACAATGAGGTAAGTATTCAGTGCGGACAAGTCCAGAATAGGCCTCCATTGCTTTTCTTTTCTTGGGACAAGAAATAGTCTGGAATAAAATCCTTGGCCTTGTTCTATGAGAGGAACCTTTTCTATTGCTTTCATTTGCAGTAGGTTGGAAATTTGCTTGAAAGCCTCTGCCCTTTGATTCGGTGGCAGATTTGGCATGCCTTGTCTTTTTGGTAATGTATGAAAATGGAATCTGTATCCTTTGTCTATTATTTGCAGTATCCATTTGTCCCTTGTAATACTGTGCCAATTTTCTGAGAATAAAGATAGCTTTCCACCCAAAGGTGCTTCCAATTGAGCCCTGGTTGGTGGGGTCAGAGTAGAGTCATTGAGTTTGTCCTTGTGCAGCAGGTGTAGGTCCTGCACTACCTCTTTGGTTAGGAGGCTGCCATTGACGTCCTCTGTAGGAGCCTCTAGCTTGCCCTCTACCTCTGGCACGCCTGTTCTTGCCTCTTTGAAATCTGTCTGTGTCTGGAAAGGACCAATTCTTCGAAGGCCAATTTCTGCTGAATCTTGGTGGTTGGACCTGGAGAAAATCTTTGACTGTTTGTACTGACTTAGCCTTTTCCTCAAATTTCTTTAAGACCTCTTGAGCCGTGGAACCAAATAACTTTTGTTTTTCCAGGGGTGCATCCAGAAGCTTTGCTTTAAAATGATCTGGCAGTGTTTGTTCCTTCAGCCAAGCATGTCTACGTATGACTGCACCTGTCATTGCTGACCTACATGAAGCTTCCAATGCATCATAACCACACTGTAAAAAATGGTTGCTAACCTGCTGGGAGTTATGCACCAGATCCTGAAGTGCCTTGCGATCTAGGGGTTCAGGTGAGGTTAGTTTTTTATGCAATTCATCTAACAGCTATTCTTGATACTGTATCATATGGAATTGACAATTCAATGCTCTCATAGAAAGAGTGGAAGAAGTGTACACTTTTTTACCCCATCTCTCTAAGGCCCTGGATTCCCTTTCAGAAGGAAGTGGGTTCTTAGTAGTGGAGGTTGCAACCCCTTTAGGCCCCTGGGAAATAGTTTCTGGGTCAGCTGAGTGGCCCTTGTAAAGGAATAGATGTGTGTCCGGGACCCTGTAGTACCTGTCGGGTTTGACAGGAGCCGGAGGGAGGGAGTCTGGGGAAATACTAGACTCGGAGTACACATCCTCTCTGACATTTAAAACAGGAGGAATAGCCAAAGGTCTATGCTGAGGCAAATGCAAAAAAGTCCTTAACCTCTTCCTGGAATCAGAGAATTCCTGGCCTTGCCATTTAAAATGCTCTCTCATGGAGTGAAGGGTCTCCCCAAAGGACAACTCTTCAGGGGGGGAGGCCGAGGGAATAGATTCCTCTGCATCAGAATCCTCGTAGGCCGGAAAGGCCTCCTCCTGGTAATCTGAAAGGGCAGAGTCATCTGAGGCCTCATCAGAGGATTGGGGATCTGTCTGCTCAATCCTGGGCCTTTTGCCTAGAGGAGGTTGAGAGCCCCTGTCTGGGTGTGGCTGAGAGCCCCTGATTAAGGAGATAAGGTCCTCAGCTAAACTTAAAATTTGTGAACCTGTAGAAGATCCCTGAGGAATAGCCTTGGGAGGGAGAGATTTTGGCTGTTTAGCAGCTTTAGCACGAGTAAAACCCTTAATGGACATGGATACAGGAGGCCTGGCTGCCCCACGTGCTGGGGTAGTTTTATCCACAGAAATGGTGTTGGATATCTCTGGAGCACCGGTTTCAGAAGGTAATTCTAAGACCAACCCAGTGGAAGCCTCCGGTACCGGAGGTACCGGCTGTGCGGTGTCGTCAGTCGGAATCGGTAGAGATTTGGTTTCAGCAGAGACCGAGACACTAGCGGTAGGCCTGGGCGTGGAGTCGGCCGGAACCGCGGACCGCGTGTGTAGGTCCTTCTCCTTACATTTTTTGGGTAAATGAGCTGTCGGAAGCTCCGACGGCATTTTATAACAGTAAATGTGCCCAAAATATTCCTCTGCAAACTCTGCCCGATGCCTAAGAGTGCGTCTATTGAAGGAAGCACAGGCTGTACAGGCCGAGACGTCGTGGTCTGGGCCTAGGCAAGGTAAGCAGTAAGAGTGGAAATCCTTATGAGGTATTTGTTTCCCACATTTTAAACAATTATTAACTTTAACCGTTTGATCTGACATCGGCTGAGGCAAGAAAGAGTCCCCAACGGGGTACTTAGCTTTTTTGAAGACTTCGGTAGCTGAAATCAGAGGAGCTGGCCGACCGGCACTTGCGAACTGCTTCTGCTTCGGGCACCGCGCGGCAAGAAAGACTAGGGAAGATGGCGTCGGCTGATGCTTTTATACCCCAGGCGCTCTGATGTCGGGGAAAAGGGCGACATCAGCCGACGCCGGACCCAGACTTTGGAATCCGGCCAACCAAAGGGCTGCCTGAGGCAGGACAACCCATATGTAAGGACTGCAGATGCATTCTTGAAGGACATCTGCAAAATTGTTGTTTGTTTTTTTTTGTTTTGTTTTTGTTTGTTTTTTTTACTTTTAGTGGGAATTAGTTAGAGGATCTTAGGGGTTTATTATTACTGTGGGTTTGTACTAAGTTTTGGAAGGGAGGACACCTACCAGGCTGGTGCATGACGGAATCGGTTACTGTAAGTTGTTTGAATGATATAAGGTTGGTTAACTTAAGCCATTATAGTTGCTGGAGAGCAACATAATAGTGGGTTCTGTTAGGAAGGTCTGTGGCAAATTTGGCAATTTTATGGTAATAAGCCTCTAAGGTTTGTGAATATTCGGTTGGTGTATAGTGGGGTGGATAGTAGGTGTGTCCTGGCGATTGCTATTCTAGAGGAGCTGGTAAGGTAAGGCTTGCTCCTATAGAATGAACCTAATTGAATGTGTTTTTTTAATGACATGTGCTAAATGTTTGCTGAATTTCAGATTGCTATCAATAATGACACCTACTAGCTTTATTACTGCGGCTGGTTCAATTACTGTGCTGTTTGAAAAGATGATTCTGATGTGCTGACTGTAGTTGTTTTTTTTTTGTGAGTGTTGTAGAAAAGAATTATTTTTTTTTATTGGGGTTTAGGATGCATTGGAGGTTATAAAGGAAGCATTCAATGGTGGAGAAAGATTTCAAGGCAATTTATAGTAGCTGTGGCAGGCAGAGTGCAGAACAGATTATATTGGAGTCATCTGCATATTGGATGAGTATGGTTAGGTTGCAGGCAGTGTGAAGCTTGTTTGTAAAGATGGAGAAAAGAAGTGGCCCTAGTACTGACCCTTGCAGGACACTAACAGTGACTGGTTGCAAAGGAGAGAGATCTTTTTGCCATTTCATGGCCTGTTGGCAGTTGGAAAGATAGCTGTGGAACCAGGAAAAGGTTTCCTGAGATAAGCTGAAGGAGGCAAGTTCAAATTAGAGCTTTTGGTGGGATGTTGAGGGAGGCAAGCTCAAAAAAGAGCTTTTGGTGGGATATATATATATATGTATATATATATATATATATATATATATATATATATATATATATATATATATATATATATATATATATATACATACAGGGTAAGGACATTATTAACAAACATTTAAACCAGCCAACAGAAGAGGCATATTCATCACATAGATAATAAAGGCCTAGTGTGTTAAAGGCATTTTTGCATGCTTGATCAAATTTTGCTTTCAATGATACTAGGCAGTACAAAGGAGGGAACTCCGTTATTGAATTTGCAGCAAACTTGAAGCTCATTATAATCAGTAGGGTATGATGGGGTTTACCCCTATAAAATGTTGAGAAAATTAAACTGAGTCGTTTTTTTGATTGAAACATGAGTTGCTGAGTGGGCTTTTGTACAAATAAACTTTGGCCTTTGACACCATCCCCCACTCTGGAATCATAGATAAACTTACTAAGCTGGGCATTAATCCCTACGTCACTTGATGGGTTGCCAACTGGCTTGCTGACAGAATCCACACTGTAAAAGTAGTTGACTCCAAATCCATCTCCAGACAAGTGACAAGTGGAGTACCTCAGGATTCAATCCTGGGACCTCTCTTGTTTGGCATCTACTTCTCTGAAGTACAGGCCAACACTAAGGGACTCTGGCTAACAAAGTTCGCAGATGACTGCAAACTGGGAGCCATTACTGAATCACCAAATGGTGTTGATACTCTACAAAAGGGCCTTACAGAAACAGATGCTTGGTGCTACAGCCATGGGCTCAAGCTCAATGCCAAGAAATGTATAGTTATCCCCTTTGGGAAAAAAAAAGTACCCATGAATTACCACATAGGTGACAGTACACTAAACACCGAAAGTGTGATAAGAGACTTAGGGACACAGGTGGACAGTGGTCTCACCTTCAATAACCACATCGCCACAACAGTCAGGAAATCCTTCTATGTGGCACACTTCATCACTAAGGGCTTTTCATCCAGAAAAAAGGAGGTCATTGTCCCACTGTACTCATCCCTCATTAGACCCATTATAGAATACAATGCCCCATTTGGTATGTACCTCTCAAGACATCTGCAACAACTGGAAAGGCCGCAGAAATACCTCACTAAAAGAATCACAGGCCTAAAGCAGATGCCCTATGCTGACCACCTTAAAAAACTCTAGCTATACTCTGTCGCATATCATCTACTCAGAGGCGATCTCTGCTTAACATACAAGGCCATGTCAAACCCAGAGCTGTTGGACATGCTACACTTAAAGAAATCCCAATCTCTCAGAGCCACATACTCCAGGGATCTAAACTTTGTCATCACAATGAACAGAACATGCTGGAGGGATAGGTTCCTGACCCAGAGACTCCCCAGACTCTGGAATAGACTGCCCATACATGTCAAACAGAGTGCCTCTTTGGCCCTCTTCAAAAGGAACCTTGACGATTGGATGGGAGATATGAAATTCACCCCAGGGATCATGTCAGTCGCCCTGCTAGACAGGGGATCAGGGAAGTAAATACTGTGGGAAGAAATAGCCAGGGAATTGTTATGGCTAGGCTTGTATAGGCCCTAGGGCCGATAGCCTAGTACCAACCTATGAACCTATGTATGAAGATAAGCTAAAGGAACTTAATATGTGTACTTAGGAAGAAACGAGAGAAAAAGAATATCTTAGAAACATCTAAGTACCTCATGAGAATAAGAATGCAAAACAGCAGCAACTTTCTGAGTAGAGCTGTAGCAAGGATGGTACAAAGGAGTCCCAGTTGTGCAATTATTCTTGAAATGCATTTTATATTTGGTTTTCTCAAAAGGGGATTATGCCAGAACACCGGAGTTAATACTTGCAACTAAACTTGTAAGCATCTGGCAGATCCATTTTTTGTTCCTCAGCTTTAGTGTTGAAGAACTTTTTTTGGGGGTCCTCAATTTTGGCTGAGGGTAAGGCTACGATTTGAGACATTAAGCAGGGCAATGATTGATACAACTATAGCTCTGTTTCAGAGGATTAGAAAGGAGGACAGGTTGAAACTGTCTCAAGGAGGACATTAGGATTCTTTTTATACAGATGGCTATGGATACATGTAATAGCTTCCCTGGATAGGTTTCAAAAGAAGCCGCAACAAAGTACTTGAAATTAAAACAAAGGCAGGGAAACAGTATACAACCGGCACTTTAATAACTGAAAAAAAAAAATATATAGTAAGTGCTTTTGTGAGATATCTGAAGAAGTTCGGTAACATACCTGATGAAAGCGCTTACTATATATATATTTTTTTTCACTTATTAAAGTGCCAATTGTACACTGTTTCCCTGCCTTTGTTTTAATTCCCTGGATAGGTTTTAGGATTAAAAACAGTAATACCATTTGCCAGCCCATTATTATATAGGGTTGGGCTTCTGACAGTTACAAAACTGACCGAGGACATTTAGCATTTAGGGCATCAGAGGTCCAGATGGAGAAATAGGCTTGGGTTTAGCTACTCCAGGGTATGGACGGGTTCCTTATTTTTCATTACCCCTCTTATGAAAACCCGGAAGATAATCATCATAATTTAAATACAGCACAAGATGTGGGGTGCATGAGTTGTGACAATGTTGTCTAGTTACATGCCTTTAAATACAACACAAGGTGTGGGGTGCATGAGTTGTGACAATGTTGTCTAGTTACATGCCTTTAAATACAACACAAGGTGTGGGGTGCATGAATTGTGACAATGTTGTCTAGTTACATGCCTTTAAATACAACACAAGATGTGGGGTGCATGAGTTGTGACAATGTTGTCTAGTTACATGCCTTTAAATACAACACAAGATGTGGGGTGCATGAGTTGTGACAATGTTGTCTAGTTACATGCCTTTAAATACAACACAAGGTGTGGGGTGCATGAGTTGTGACAATGTTGTCTAGTTACATGCCTTTAAATACAACACAAGGTGTGGGGTGCATGAGTTGTGACAATGTTGTCTAGTTACATGCCTTTAAATACAACACAAGGTGTGGGGTGCATGAGTTGTGACAATGTTGTCTAGTTACATGCCTTTAAATACAACACAAGGTGTGGGGTGTATGAGTTGTGACAATGTTGTCTAGTTACATACCTTTAAATACAACACAAGGTGTGGGGTGCATGAGTTGTGACAATGTTGTCTAGTTACATGCCTTTAAATATAACACAAGGTGTGGGGTGCATGAGTTGTGACAATGTTGTCTAGTTACATGCCTTTAAATACAACACAAGATTTGGGGTGCATGAGTTGTGACAATGTTGTCTAGTTACATGCCTTTAAATACAACACAAGGTGTGGGGTGTATGAGTTGTGACAATGTTGTCTAGTTACATGCCATGTACACAGTAGGTCAAGAGAAAATCAATGACAGATGCTAGAATGGCACTGTACCATGAGGCCTTGATCTCATCCTCACACGTTTGCTGTTGATGGTTTGAATCTCCAATGGCAAATGAGTGATGGTTAGCTTCTTTCCAGGAGTAAGTCAGTTTGACATGGTTTGGGGAGAATAAAGAGAGACACTGGGACAGTTGTTGACTGGGGTTGAATGCTGATTCAGCTGGACCATTTTCAGATTCAGGCTGAGGAGTATAATCCCCAAAAAAGTAACATAGTTTCCCATTTTAGGACAACACAATTCATTTACCAAAGTGTGGAAGAAACAATGAAAGTAGACCAATCACGATTTCCAAAATGTAGTTAAAACAAAAGGATGAGACAATATGTTGCATAGATAAAGAGCATGTTTATGGGAAAACAGGCAGAAAAAAGAGGGTGCAAGGGGGGTGAAGAGTGGAGTGATAGAAGGAAAAATTGGAAGATCATGTTTGGAGCAAAGAGGCAATGTGAGGGGTGGGTGTGGAAGAAAAGAGTGCAGAGATTTAGAGAAAGGAATGAGTTAATCTTACAAATGACAAGAAACCTAAACACATATGCTAATCTAGTATTACACTAATGGGAAACATATGTTTGTAGTAATTTTAATTCTTTGAATAGTAATGTGTGTTTTTATCAACGATTTGTAGATGATTGTTTTTTGATTTGGAAGGGGTCCTCTACTGAATTATTTGCTTATATTGATTATTTAAATACCACAACTACTTTTTTGAAATTCAAAGTGGAGTTTTCAGATAACCATGTGACATTTTTAGACTTGAAGGTTGAATTGAAAGAAGGATTGTTACATACTAGCATATATATAAAAAAGAGGTACATGCTGGTAGATACATACATAGGAATAGTATGCATGCTCCACATGTTTTCAACGGAATAGTAACAGCACAATTTAGTAGGGTTAGTAGGCTCAACATCGATGATTCACTTTTTCTCACACAGCTTGATGAAATGATGAGTGAATTCTTAAGTAGTGGCTACAACTCTAATTTACTACTAAATAAAGGACAGACAGACAACACTTAGACCAATTCTATCACTATTGGATGAACCTACCCCAGAGTTAAATAAGGATAGAGTAAACGCAACTAAGATTAGGTATGTTACCACATATAATATCAGGATACAGTCAGTTAAATATATCATAGAAAATAATTGGGTTGTTTTGATGGCATTAGCAGAGACAAGGAATGTTTTGGATAATAGAATATATTTCTCGTATAGAAATATGAGAACTTTGAAAATCAAACTGTGCTATAATGATTTTAGAGGTAGTCGTAATTTCAATACTACATTTCGACATGGTACTTTTAGGTGTATGAGTTGAACATGTTGTATAGATATCCTAGATATCAGTGATTCTTTTACTCATCCGACTATTGGGAGAGTTTATAAATTTAATTTAACAGCTACCTGTACTAGTGTGAATGTGGTTTATTTAGCCACTTGTACTGTATGTCCTTCCTTCTACTTGGGGAAAACCACGAGAAAATAAAAAGAACGTATCATCGAACATAAATCTGAAATTAGAAGAAATAATGAAAAAAAATGCTTTATATAAACACATAAATACTTATGGTGCTAATCACAGGTTTAGATTTAGGGTGATAGACATGTTATATGTATCCATCAGAGGTGGAGATACCAATAATCTTTCACAGATCAAAGAATATGACTGGATTTTAAGGTTAGCGGCTGACCGCTTTCCTGGTTTGAATACTGCTGTCACCCTGAAACCTGTTCTTGTTAAGCTGCAACAGACTAAGTTGTGCTGTTAAATACATGTATTTTAACTAAAAGTTTTTTATGTGTGTGTGTGTGTGTGTGTGTGTGTGTGTGTGTGTGTGTGTGTGTGTGTGTGTGTGTGTGTGTGTGTGTGTGTATATATATATATATATATATATATATATATATATATATATATATATACTCTGCTTCTTATGCATATAGATTTATGTATTTATATTGATTTTGCAGTATTCTTATATTTTGAATGTTTGTTTTACAAACATATTTCTATATATTTTATATTTTATATGTGTGCTTGCCAGATGATTGATTGGCTGCAGTCATGTGATGGTTGACTCCTATTTAAAATTGATTGTTTCATTTAATGTTTTGTATTAGTATTGAAGAAGGGTAGTAACCCGAAAGCTTTGCTATTTCTATAAAGGTTTCTTTTCTCGACGGTTGGTGTTTTTATTGAACAGTCAAAACCATCCACAGCTCTTCAATTTTAGTCCAGTACCTACCTCTCTCATAATGAAGTTGATCCTTAAACTAAAATCGACTTCTGGAGCTGTAGATCAACTAACATCAGACTACCTAAAAATGTCTGCAGAAGTCATAGCCTTCCCTGAGTCCATACTAATTAATAGGTCCACAGCAGAAAAATATGTCCTGTCACTGTGGAAAAAATCTTACCTCATACCACTGTACAAAGGTGGTACACCTACAGAGTTTAATACTACAGACCAATAGTGATTCTCTTCCCCCCCTCCAAAATATTATTGAAATGCATGCATATGCAGCTGATACAATACCGAACTTCAAATAACCTGCTGTCAGAAACACAACATGGCTTTATGTCCCAGCACAGCACCACTACTGCTCTACTACATTTTACCAATTTAATAAACCGACATTAACGATGGTCTGCTTGTGTCCGCCATGTTCTTAGACTTGTCAGAGGCTTTCGATACGGTCTCGCACCAGCAACTGCTGGCTTGACTCTCCTCAATCGGACTTTCACAATACTTCTTGTTGTGGTTCCTTTGTTACCTAACCGGAAGGCAACAAACCTAATTATCCTTTTAACCATTTGCTCCAGGTGTCCCTCAGGGCTCTGTCCTGAGTCCTCTCCTGTTTACTATATTTATTAATGACCTCCACACCTCCTCCACCATGCTAGTTTAGCTCAGTATGCAGACAGCTCAACATTAACATGTGCAGCCTCAACAATAAATAAGCTCCAAGACATTACCCACAATTCTTTCTGCTCTGTAGAAACCTATTCAAAGAATCAAACCTCCTACGCAACCCCAAGAAAACTAAGTTAATGGTTTTTACCTCAAAAGTTGTTAAAATTAAAAGCATTTTTTACCATAAAGTCAGCAAATAATACCGTCATTGAAACTGTAACTCACAGTAAATATCTAGGCATTGTAATAGATGACAGTCTGAAATATGACCAGAATATACTGCGCACCATTAAATATACACACCAGAAACTAGGTTCCCTTCATAGGATCAATGGATTCCTTACAGATACTACAAGAAAAACTCTAGCCACCACCTTGTTATTGCCAATTCTCTTATATGCCACTCCTATCCTTATAAACCTAAATGATACTCAAACAAAGAAACGTGCCACCTGCTCTAATAAAATAGCTAAACTTGCCACCAGTCTCCCTCGTAGGAGCCACCATCATCTTAGCTTAAACCAATTAAACTGGCTTGAACTACATAACTGTCTAACATATTCACAACTACCTACAGAACACAAACTCATTCATCACCCATAAAATGTGCTGCAGTACATAACTTACAGCTGACCTCCTGTCTAGCTGGGGACCTCCACTCTAGTAACAAATTCTTATTACTACAACTAAGTCAAGTAATGCTGCAGGAGACTTGCTCTACTCCCAGTACATCGCTAAACTCTGGAATAGTATCCCCACACAAATAAAACTCTCCAACAAATTCAGTAGGTTTAAACCACTACTTAAACAACATCTTAACCTATCCTGGTGCTGCATATGCTTATCACCAGGTTAAGACTTTGTGTTCACCGTAGGATACTCTGCTGAAACAGAATAATCTCAACCTCTCACTGAAACGATAAAACAATTCTTATACATAACTGCTGCTTGTACAATCCACGAAGTTGCATGTGGACTTTCTGTTTAGTAACTTCCACCTCTGTAAAATCTTAGACTGCATGAATATAACTACTGTTTGTGTATAAATGTAAATAGAAATGTAACTACTCTGTTTAGCTGGAACTAAGTATAATGCAGTGTAAGAAAATGAAGTTTTTCTCCCCAGGCCTCTGCTGAAAATGAATATTATGCAGTTGGCCTTTCCCAGTAAACAAAGACAAATAAATGTTGTGTCTTTTGGCTTATCCTGGTTAGGGGTCGCCACAGCAGAACTCCGGTCCGCTTATGTTTGGTAGAGGATTTTTACGTGCCGAGTAACCAGCCCTGATGCACAACCTGCAACGAAGGCATGTCCATTCACGCATGCCTCCACAGAGAAGACGCTCTAGCTGAGAATCGAACGGGACAACGTCTTGCTGTGAGGCGACAACGCTACCTCAGCACCACTACCGCAAACAAAGACAAATAAATAAATAAGTAAAAAAAGGGATATAAGCCAAAGAATGTAAATCTATGTCATGGTTCTGTGTATTCCTATTGTGAAGTAAAGGTAGCAGAAGCTTAAAGATCTAGGAAGTAAGATGGAATAAAACAGTATTCCTTTAAAGAATAAAACACAATTTTGTAGAAAAGGTACAGTTAGTTATTGGAAATACCTGAAATATTTCACATAGTTTCATAGTTTCATAGTATAGTACCAGGCTATCTGCCCTGGGGCATTTGTAAGCCTAGCCATAGTGATGTGGCTTTTGCCACCCCTTGAAATGGTACAAAAATGTACAGAATAAATCTAGAATACTGTGCCTCTGTCTAGTAGTGACACAATGAAGGTCCCCTTATATAATAGAATTAGTTTACTGTGCCCCTGTCTAGCAGTGACACAGATGTGACCCCTGGGGTAAACTTACGATCTCCCATCCACTCATCAAGATTTCTCTTGGAGAGAGTCAGTGAGGGCTCTGCCTAATACGAACTGGGATCCTGTTCCAAAGCATGGGAATCCTCTGGGTTATGAATCTATCCCTCCAGCATGTCCTATTCATACTTGTGCCGAGGTTTAAGTCTTTAGCTCTCGTGGTCCTGATGGATTTGGATTTTTTGAGGTGGAGCATGTCCATCAGATCCTGATTGCACATGGCCTTGTACGTCAGGCAGAGATCACCTCTGAGCAGGTGGTATGCTACTGAATAGAGCTGAAGTTTCTTTAGTCTGGCAGAATAAGACATATGTTGGAGACCCTTGATCCTTTTGGTGAGGTACTTTTGTGGTCTCTCCAGCTGTTGCAAATGCCGGGTGAGGTACATACCAAATGGGGCATTGTACTCAATCATGGGTCTGATGAGAGAGGAATATAGGGGTACAATAACGTCCTTGGATCTGGATGTGAATCCCTTCATGATGAGGTGTGCAAGGTAGAATGTTTTTCTAACTACTTTGGCAACGTAGGTGTCAAATGAGAGGTCGCTGTCTACTTGGGTCCCTAGGTCTCTGATTACTTTTTCCGTACTCAGTGGGTTGCTGTCTATGTGATAATTTGTGGGTACTTTGTTTTTTCCAAAAGGGATGACTATACATTTTTTGGCATTTAGTTTTAGGCTGTGACTACAGCACCAGTTGTCCATTTCAGTGAGGCCTTTGTGTAGGATGTGTGTGTCTGCTGGTGTATCGACTATGGCGCCTAGTTTGCAGTCATTTGTGAACTTTGTCAGCCACAGCCCTCCCATGTTTGCTTTAACATCTGAGAAATAAATGCCGAACAAGAGGGGTCCCAGGACAGATCCCTGTGGGACACCACTTGTGACTGGCTTTGAGTCTGACATTGCTCCAGCGATTTTAACTTTATGGGTTCTGTCCTTTAGCCAGTTTGCAACCCATCTAGTGACATAAGGGTTTACTTTTAAGCTGTTTAGCTTATCTATGATGCCTGAGTGGGGTATTGTGTCGAAGGCCTTAGCCAAGTCCAGGTATGCTGTATGGACTGCTTTGCCCTCATCAATGGATCTAGTGACTGTTTCAAAAAAGTCAACCAGGTTTAAAAGGCAGGATCTGCCCTTTACAAAGCCAAACTGGGTGGGGTCAAGTGTCTGTAGGTCCCCTATGTCTCTGTTTATGAGTTCCATAATGATTCTTTCCATAGCTTTGCAGACCAGGCTAGTTAAGCTTATGGGCGGTAGTTTCCAGGGTCTGTAGAGGCACCCCCCTTGTGGAGTGGGACCACTGTTGCTGTACGCCAGTGTTCAGGTACATATCCCGAAGTAAGGCTAAGGTTAAATAGCATTTTTATGTGTGGGTTTAGCTCCTCTTGGAGTTCACGTAACACACACCCCGGAATACCGTCAGGTCCCATTGATGCTGTGTTTTTTGCTTTGTTTAGGGTGGTTCTCACTTGGACATCTGAGATGACAGGGAGATTACATTCAGCTGGGATAAGTATTTCTCCTTTTGGGGGTGAAGGAGGGGAGAAATTTGCACTGAACCTGTCAGCCAGAATGTTAGCAATATCTGTGGGTTCAGTGTATTTTTTGTTGTTGTGAACCAACTCTGAGCATATCTGAGAGTTTCCGCCCAGGTTTCTAACATAGCTGAAGAAGGCTTTGTGGTTATCTTTAGTGTCCTTAACGATTTTTCTCTCAAAGTTTGCCTTGGATGTTTTTATGAGAGAATGTAGTTTTCTGCTAATGTTGATCAGAGATGTCTTCCCTTCATGGGATTTCGCTCTGACGTGCAGTAGCTTCCTTCTTTTGTTATACAATTTGTTTATGGCTGAGGTCCACCAGACAGGATGCTTACATTTGGTGGAGAGGGACTTGGATTTGTTTGGGATTGCATGATCCATGCATTCTTGGAGATGTCCATAGAAAGCATTTGTGAAGGATTCGGCATTGTGGGATGTGGTATCCACTGGCACAGTGGGCTTAAAGGATACCATCTCAGTCTTAAGAAGAGTGAAGTCTGCTTTTGAGAAGTTTTTCACTGTGGTCTTTTGTGCTGGGGGTGGAGGTGGGATATGTATATCCAGGGTGATTAGTTTGTGGTCAGATCTCACTAGTGAGGGGTATACTTCCAGTGTGGAGCATTTTGTCCCCGTGTTTGTGATGATCAGGTCTAGTATATTATCTCCCCTAGTGGGAGAGGTGACTAGTTGTTCCAGTGCATTTGAATTTTGAATTCCAGGAACCTTTGGGCTAGGGTATTAGGGCTAGAATAATGTACCCAATCTATGTTTGGGTAGTTGAAGTCTCCCAGTATGATGGTATTTTGTGATACATTCATATCCTCCAATGTCTTCAGGAAGGCTGATTGGGGTTCTTGAGATTGGGAGGGTGGTCTGTAACATGCTACCAGTTGTATAGCAGTTTTGCCTATGGCTAGTTGCACCTGTATGGTCTCTGATGCTTCATGTGTTGCTACTAACCTGGAGGTGTGGGTGTCCTTTATGAATATGGACACTCCCCCTCCCTTTGTGGTTCGGCCCGGGTTTTGGGGCCGAAATGCATGATACGAGGTATAGCCTGGTAGCGCTGGGGTGCTCTCAGGAGCCTTGAACCAGGTTTCAGTTACTGCACAGACGTCAATGTTCTCCATGCTGAGGAGTGCATCAAGTGCCTGCATCTTGAGATTTAGACTTCTGGCGTTGAGCAGCATTACCCTTAGTTTTTTCCATTTTGTTTTCTAAGGAGGTGGGTTTGTCTTTTGAGCCTTGCCTAAAAAAGGCACTATGGGGGTGGCAAGAGCCTTAGCCAATATCCGGAAGCCCAGTGGTGACAGGTGTAAGACATCCCTTGCGAAGCAGCGTGGCTTGTCCAACATATCATCCCAGGCAGACAGACATTGGATCCCCTTAGAATGACACCAGTACTTGAGCCAATTGTTAAAGCTGATCATCTTGTCTTTGTATTGTGGTATCATTCTTGGTGAGGGCAAGATGCTGCTCAGGGTCAGGGTCATACCAGCCTGGGCTACATAATAGGAGAGCTTCTCTATGTCTCTTTTCATGTAGTCTAGGGAGGTATGTCTCAGGTCATTCACACCAGCATGGACAATGACTGAGTCATATTTGTACTTGCTTTGGAGTGACCTGAGTGCGTGTGTTATGTGGTGGATCCTAGCTCCCGATAGACAGCTCACAGTCACCTTCTCCTTGTTCAGCCTGGTCAGTGGGACATCAGTGTGTCTGACTATGGAGTCACCTATTACTAGTGTATCAGGCAAGGTGTTTGGCCTTAAGGGTTGTGATTGGTCGACACACTGATTTATTGAAGTATGTGTTGCATGTGTTTTGTTTTGAGGTGGTGGATTTTTGGATGTCTGCTTTGGGAGCCTCTGTTGTTTTGGTAAGTTTTTTATTAGACCCTCCGAGTATGTCTTTGTGTTTTTATGTGTTTGGTTTGCAGTTGTGGTAGGTCTATGTGGGACTGGGATTGTTGTGTGTGTGGTTGCCATCTCCTCCTGTCTGGTCATGCCAGCCCTGAGTTGAGAGAGTTCAGCCTCCAGTTTGGCTATATAGTTGCATCTCTCACATGTATTTGTGTTTGTTGGGAGGAGGAGAGGGTTGTCTGTGTACATGAGACAATTGTAGCATTGTCTCAAGATACCCAGATTGATCAGCTGAACTGGAGATGGCGCCAGTAATCTTCCACTCAACATGCTAGAACAGTATAAGGGAGTGGTATACCTTTAAGGGAAGTGGATATTCACAGGGGTGGTAAGTAGATGTAGTGCTTTACTTAGTACGAGAGTGCTTACTTAGTAGAGATGTATTGAGAACAAGTGCTAGGCTTATAATACAGTGAGTAGTCTGGTTATACTAAGAGTAGAGCTTCCTTAAGGGAAAATTTGAAGAGCAGACTTGGCGGAGCCAGAAAAAGTTGAACCTTGTTTAACCGGCGCTGCGCTATGCGCGATCAAGCAAAGCCATGCAAATGCGGATTTTAAACGGTGAACTACAAAAGAACTAGAAATGGTCCAAAACAACCAATTACTACAGCTTCTTGTGCTGAGGTCACTTCCCCCAAGGACAGGTAGGCTGCTCAAGGCTCCCCACTCCCACTGGTGAGCAAAGAAACTTCCTTCTATCCAAGTAAGGTAATGGACAACACAGGAACTACACCACGGCCCAGAATACAGCAATGCCTGTAAACTGGTCTAAACTAGTCGAGGAAGGCGGGAAAACAAGGATTATTTTTTTGTTTTTTTTGGTAGAAACACACAGAAAATGCAGAAACAGTGATAAATTAGTTACACAGGCTAGCACACTTTAGTGGGCAGCCTCCACAGTTAAATTAAACAAACAAACAAGCAAACTTTCAATCAAATTCGACTAAAATGTAACTTTAAGTGCAGATTTCAAAATAATGCAGCAATCAGTTAAAAAACAGTTCAGGCTAGTTCAAGGTAAGCTACAGAAGCTTGTTTACGATTCAGTAATAACAAAGTTTTTCTTACACTATAACAGAGTCCAGTAAGTTTAACCTCCTGCACTGCGTGAATTCCCCAAAAGCTTCCAATTCGCCAACTCATAAAGGATCTGGTTACACCCTCTCCATGTTAATCCCACTACAGATGATGTGTAATTTATTTTTACTGTGTCACTGGAATGATACCAGACTATTCATTTGGACATGACAAACCTGTATCAGTGTTCTGTCTTTTCTCCCAAATAGGTGAGATCTGCTGACACCAGAGTGTACTATGTAATCTGCATTCCTCGTATCACATCGCATTGTCTTCTGCTGACACTTGAGTGCACTATGTAATCTGCATTCCTCGTATTAAATCGCATTGTGTTCTTCTGACACCTGAGTGCACTATCTAATCTGCATTCCTTGTATTACATCGCATTGTCTTCTGCTGACACCTGAGTGCACTATGTAATCTGCATTTCTCGTATTACATCGCACTGACTTCTGCTGACACCTGAGTGCACTATGTAATATGCATTCCTCGTATCACATCATATTGTCTTCTGCTGACACCTGAGTGCACTATCTAATCTGCATTTCTTGTATTACATCGCATTGTCTTCTGCTGACACCTGAGTGTACTATGTAATCTGCATTCCTCGTATCACATCGCATTGTCTTCTGCTGACACCAGAGTGCACTATGTAATCTGCATTCCTCATATCACATCGCATTGTCTTCTGCTGACACCTCAGTGTACTATGTAATCTGCATTCCTCGTATTACATCGCACTGTCTTCGGCTGACACCTGAGTGCACTATGTAATCTGCATTCCTTATATGACATCGCATTGCCTTCTGCTGACACCTGAGTGCACTATGTAAACTGCATTCCTCGTATTACATCGCATTGTTTTCTGCTGACACCTAAGTGCACTATGTAATCTGCATTCCTCGTATCACATTGCATTGTATTCTGCTGACACCTGAGTGCAATGTGTAATCTGCATTCCTCGTATCACATCGCATTGTCTTCTGCTGACACCTGAGTGCACTATCTAATCTGCATTCCTTGTATTACATCGCCTTGTCTTCTGCTGACACCTGAGTGCACTATGTAATCTGCATTCCTCGTACTACATCGCATTGTTTTCTGCTGACACCTGAGTGCACTATGTAATCTGCATTTCTTGTATCACATTGCATTGTCTTCTGCTGACAACTGAGTGTACTATGTAATCTGCATTCCTCATATCACATTGCATTGTCTTTTGCAGACACCTGAGTGTACTATGTAATCTGCATTCCTCGTATAAAATTGCATTGTGTTCTGCTGACAGCTGAATGCAATGCATAATCTGCATTCCTCATATTACATCACATTGTCTTTTGCTGACACCTGAGTGTACTATCTAATCTGCATTCCTCATATTACATCGCATTGTCTTCTGCTGACACCTGAGTGCACTATGAAATCTGCATTCCTTGTATTACATCGCATTGTCTTCTGCTGACACCTGAGTGTACTATGTAATCTACATTCCTCAAATTAAATTGCATTATCTTCTGCTGACACCTGAGTGTACTATGTAATCTGCATTCCTCGTATCACATCACATTGTCTTCTGCTGACACCTGAGTGCACTATGTAAACTGCATTTCTCATGTTACATCGCATTGTCTTCTGCTGACACATGAGTGCACTATGTAATCTTCATTCCTCATATTACATTGCACTGTCTGCTGCTGACAACTGAGTGCACTATGTAATCTGCATTCCTCGTATCACATCACATTTTCTTCTGCTGACACCTCAGTGCACTATGTAATCCGCATTCCTCGTGTTACATCGCACTTTCTGCTGACACCTGAGTGCACTATGTAATCTGCATTCCTCGTATCACATCTCATTGTCTTCTGCTGACACCTGAGTGTACTATGAAATCTGCATTCCTCGTACTACATCGCATTGTTTTCTGCTGACACCTGAGTGCACTATGTAATCTGCATTTCTCGTATCACATTGCATTGTCTTCTGCTGACACCTGAGTGTACTATCTAATCTGCATTCCTTGTATTACATCGGATTGTCTTCTGCTGACACCTGAGTGTACTATGTAATCTGCATTCCGCAAATTACATTGCATTATCTTCTGCTGACACCTGAGTGTACTATGTAATCTGCATTCCTCGTATCACATTGCATTGTCTTCTGCTGACAGCTGAATGCAATACGTAATCTGCATTCTTCGTATTACATAGCATTGTCTTTTGCTGACACCTGAGTGTACGATCTAATCTGCATTCCTCGTACTACATCGCATTGTCTTCTGCTGACACCTGAGTGCACTATGTAATCTGCATTCCTCGTATCACATCGTATTGTCTTCTGCTGACACCTGAGTGCACTATGTAATCTGCATTACTCGTATCACATCTCATTGTCTTCTGCTGACACCTGAGTGTACTATGTAATCTGCATTCCTCGTACTACATCGCATTGTTTTCTGCTGACACCTGAGTGCACTATGTAATCTGCATTTCTCGTATCACATTGCATTGTCTTCTGCTGACACCTGAGTGTACTAAGTAATCTGCATTCCTCATATTACATCACATTGTCTTCTGCTGACACCTGAGTGCAATATGTAATCTGCATTCCTCATATCACATCGCATTGTCTTTTGCTGACACCTGAGTGCACTATCTAATCTGCATTCCTTGAATTACATCACATTGACTTCTGATGACACCTGAGTGCACTATGTAATCTGCATTCCTCGCATCACATCACATTGTCTTCTGCTGACGCCTCAATGCACTATGTAATCTGCATTCCTCGTATCACATTGCATTGTCTTTTGCTGACACCTGAGTGTACTATGTAATCTGCATTCCTCGTATGACATTGCATTGTCTTCTGCTGACAGCTGAATGCAATACGTAATCTGTATTCCTTGTATTACATCACATTGTCTTTTGCTGACACCTGAGTGTACTATGTAATCTGCATTCCTCGTATTACATCACATTGTTTTCTGCTGACACCTGAGTGCACTATGAAATCTGGATTCCTTGTATCATATCGCACAGTCTTCTGCTGACACCTGAGTGCACTATGTAATCTCCATTCCTCGTATTATACCGCATTGTCTACTGCTGACACCTGAGTGTACTATGTAATCTGCATTCCTCGTATTACATTGCATTATCTTCTGCTGACACCTGAGTACTATGTAATCTGCATTCCTTGTATCACATCGCATTGTCTTCTGCTGACACCTGAGTGCACTATGTAATCTGCATTCCTCATGTTACATTGCATTGTCTTCTGCTGACACCTGAGTGCACTATGTAATCTGGATTCCTCGGATCACATCGCATTGTCTTCTGCTGACACCTGAGTGCACTATGTAATCTGCATTCCTCGTATCACATCGCATTGTCTTCTGCTGACAGCTGAGTGCACTATGTAATCTGCATTCCTCGTATCACATGGCATTGACTTCTGCTGACACCTGAGTGCACTATGCAATCTGCATTCCTCGTATCACACTGCATTGTCTTCTGCTGACACCTGAGTGCACTATGTAATCTGCATTCCTCGTATCACACTGCATTGTCTTCTGCTGACACCTGAGTGCACTATGTAATCTGCATTCCTCGTATCACATCGTATTGTCTTCTGCTGACACTTGAGTGCACTATGTAATCTGCATTCCTCATATTAAATCGCATTGTCTTCTTCTGACACCTGAGTGCACTATCTAATCTGCATTCCTTGTATTACATCGCATTGTCTTCTGCTGACACCTGAGAGCACTATGTAATCTGCATTCCTCGTATCACATCATATTGTCTTCTGCTGACACCTGAGTGCACTATGTAATCTGCATTTCTTGTATCACATTGCATTGTCTTCTGATGACACCTGAGTGTACTATGTAATCTGTATTCTTCATATTACATCACATTGTCTTCTCCTGACACCTGAGTGCAATATGTAATCTGCATTCCTCGTATCACATCGCATTGTCTTTTGTTGACACCTGAGTGCACTATCTAATCTGCATTCCTTGAATTACATCACATTGTCTTCTGATGACACCTGAGTGCACTATCTAATCTGCATTCCTCGCATCACATCACATTGTCTTCTGCTGACACCTCAGTGCACTATGTAATCTGCATTCCTCGTATCACATTGCATTTTCTTTTGCTGACACCTGAGTGTACTATGTAATCTGCATTCCTCATATTACATTGCATTGTCTTCTGCTGACAGCTGAATGCAATACGTAATCTGCATTCCTCGTATTACATTGCATTGTCTTTTGCTGACACCTGAGTGTACTATTTAATCTGCATTCCTCGTATTACATCGCATTGTCTTCTGCTGACACCTGAGTGCACTATGAAATCTGCATTCCTTGTATTACATTGCACTGTCTTCTGCTGACACCTGAGTCCACTATCTAATCTGCATTCCTTGTATTACATTGCACTGTCTTCTGCTGACACCTGAGTCCACTATCTAATCTGCATTCCTTGTATTACATTGCACTGTCTTCTGCTGACATCTGAGTGTACTATGTAATCTGCATTCCTCGAATTACATTGCATTATCTTCTGCTGACACCTGAGTGTACTATGTAATCTGCATTCCTCGTATCACATTGCATTGTCTTCTGCTGACACCTGAGTGCACTATGTAAACTGCATTCCTCATGTTACATTGCATTGTCTTCTGCTGACACCTGAGTGCACTATGTAATCTTCATTCCTCGTATTACATCGCACTGTCTTCTGCTGACACCTGAGTGCACTATGTAATCTGCATTCCTCGTATCACATCGCATTGTCTTCTGCTGACACCTCAGTGCACTATGTAATCTGCATTCCTCATGTTACATCACACTTTCTGCTGACACCTGAGTGCACTATGTAATCTGCATTCCTCGTACTACATCGCATTGTTTTCTGCTGACACCTGAGTGCACTATGTAATCTGCATTTCTTGTATCACATTGCATTGTCTTCTGCTGACACCTGAGTGTACTATGTAATCTGTATTCTTCATATTACATCACATTGTCTTCTCCTGACACCTGAGTGCAATATGTAATCTGCATTCCTCGTATCACATCGCATTGTCTTTTGTTGACACCTGAGTGCACTATCTAATCTGCATTCCTTGAATTACATCACATTGTCTTCTGATGACACCTGAGTGCACTATCTAATCTGCATTCCTCGCATCACATCACATTGTCTTCTGCTGACACCTCAGTGCACTATGTAATCTGCATTCCTCGTATCACATTGCATTTTCTTTTGCTGACACCTGAGTGTACTATGTAATCTGCATTCCTCATATTACATTGCATTGTCTTCTGCTGACAGCTGAATGCAATACGTAATCTGCATTCCTCGTATTACATTGCATTGTCTTTTGCTGACACCTGAGTGTACTATTTAATCTGCATTCCTCGTATTACATCGCATTGTCTTCTGCTGACACCTGAGTGCACTATGAAATCTGCATTCCTTGTATTACATTGCACTGTCTTCTGCTGACACCTGAGTCCACTATCTAATCTGCATTCCTTGTATTACATTGCACTGTCTTCTGCTGACATCTGAGTGTACTATGTAATCTGCATTCCTTGTATTACATTGCATTATCTTCTGCTGACACCTGAGTGTACTATGTAATCTGCATTCCTCGTATCACATTGCATTGTCTTCTGCTGACACCTGAGTGCACTATGTAAACTGCATTCCTCATGTTACATTGCATTGTCTTCTGCTGACACCTGAGTGCACTATGTAATCTTCATTCCTCGTACTACATCGCATTGTTTTCTGCTGACACCTGAGTGCACTATGTAATCTGCATTTCTCGTATCACATTGCATTGCCTTCTGCTGACACCTGCATGTACAATGTAATCTGCATTCCTCATATTACATCACATTGTCTTCTGCTGACACCTGAGTGCAATATGTAATCTGCATTCCTCGTATCACATCGCATTGTCTTTTGTTGACACCTGAGTGCACTATCTAATCTGCATTCCTTGAATTACATCACATTGTCTTCTGCTGAAACCTCAGTGCACTATGTAATCTGCATTCCTCGTATCACATTGCATTGTCTTTTGCTGACACCTGAGTGTACTATGTAATCTGCATTCCTCGTATTACATCGCATTGTCTTCTGCTGACACCTGAGTGCACTATGAAATCTGCATTCCTTGTATCGTATCGCACTGTCTTCTGCTGACACCTGAGTGCACTATCTAATCTGCATTCCTTGTATTACATCGCATTGTCTTCTGCCGACACCTGAGTGCACTATGTAATCTGCATTCCTCGTATCACATCGCATTGTCTTCTGCTGACAGCTGAGTGCACTATGTAATCTCCATTCCTCGTATTATAGCGCATTGTCTTCTGCTGACACCTGAGTGTATTATGTAATCTGCATTCCTCGTATCACATTGCATTGTCTTCTGCTGACACCTGAGTGCACTATGTAATCTGCATTCCTCATGTTACATCGCATTGTCTTCTGCTGACACCTGAGTGCACTATGTAATCTGAATTCCTTGTTTTGCATTGCATTGTCTTCTGCTGACACCTGAGTGCACTATGTAATCTGCATTCCTCGTATTACATCGCACTGTCTTCTGCTGACACCTGAATGCACTATGTAATCTGCATTCCTCGTATCACATCACATTGTCTTCTGCTGACACCTGAGTGCACTATGTAATCTGCATTCCTTGTTGTACATCACATTGCCTTCTGCTGACACCTGAGTGCACTATGTAATCTGCATTCCTTGTATTATGTCGCATTATCTTCTGCTGACACCTCAGTGCACTATGTAATCTGCATTCCTTGTATCACAGCTCATTGTCTTCTGCTGAAACCTGAGTGCACTATGTAATCTGCATTCCTCATATCACATTTCATTGTCTTCTGCTGACACCTGTGTGCACTATGTAATCTGCATTCCATGTACCACATCAAACTGTCTTCTGCTGACACCTCAGTGCATTATGTAATCTGCATTCCTCATATTTCATCACACTTTCTGCTGACACCTCAGTGCACTATGTAATCTGCATTCATCGTATCACATCACATTGTCTTCTGCTGACACTTGAATGCACTATGTAATCTGCATTCCTCGTATCACATCGCATTGTCCTCTGCTGACACCTGAGTGCACTATGTAATCTGCATTCCTTGTATTACATCGCATTGTCTTCTGCTGACACCTGAGTGCACTATGTAATCTGCATTCCTCATATCACATCGCATTGTCTTCTGCTGACACCTGAGTGCACTATGTAATCTGCATTCCTCATATTACATCACTTTGTCTTCTGCTGACACCAGAGTGCAATATGTAATCTGCATTCCTCGTATCACATCGCATTGTCTTTTGCTGACACCTGAGTGCACTATCTAATCTGCATTCCTTGAATTACATCACATTGTCTTCTGATGACACCTGAGTGCACTATGTAATCTGCATTCGTCGTATCACATCACATTGTCTTCTACTGACACCTCAGTGTACTATGTAATCTGCATTCCTCGTATCACATTGCATTGTCTTTTGCTGACACCTGAGTGTACTATGTAATCTGCATTCCTCGTATTACATTGCATTGTCTTCTGCTGACAGCTGAATGCAATACATAATCTGTATTCCTCGTATTACATCGCATTGTCTTTTGCTGACACCTGAGTGTACTATGTAATCTGCATTCCTCGTTTTACATCGCACCTTCTGCTGACACCTGAGTGCACTATCTAATCTGCATTCCTTGTATTACATCGTATTGTCTTCTGCTGACACCAGAGTGCACTATGTAATCTGCATTCCTCGTATCACATCGCATTGTCTTCTGCTGACACCTGAGTGCACTATGTAATCTCCATTCCTCGTATTATACCGCATTGTCTTCTGCTGACACCTGAGTATACTATGTAATCTGCATTCCTCGTATTACATTGCATTATCTTCTGCTGACACCTGAGTGTACTATGTAATCTGCATTCCTCGTATCACATCGCATTGTCTTCTGCTGACACCTGAGTGCACTATGTAATCTGCATTCCTCATGTTACATCGCATTGTCTTCTGCTGACACCTGAGTGCACTATGTAATCTGCATTCCTCGTATCACATATCATTGTCTTCTGCTGACACCTGATTGCACTATGTAATCTGCATTCCTCGTATTACATCGCATTGTCTTCTGCTGACACCTGAGTGTACTATGTAATCTGCACTCCCCGTATCACATCGCATTGTCTTCTGCTGACACCTGAGTGCACTATGCAATCTGCATTCCTTGTTTTACATTGCATTGTCTTCTGCTGACACCTGAGTGCACTATGTAATCTGCATTCCTCGTATCACATCGCATTGTCTTCTGCTGACACCTGAGTGCACTATGTAATCTGCATTCCTTGTTTTGCATCACATTGCCTTCTGCTGACACCTGAGTGCACTATGTAATCTGCATTCCTCGTATTACATCGCACTGATTTCTGCTGACACCTGAGTGCACTATGTAATCTGCAGTCCTCATATCATATCGAATTTTCTTCTGCTGACACCTGAGTGCACTATGTAATCTGCATTCCTCGTATTACATCACACTTTCTGCTGACACCTTAGTGCACTATGTAATCTGCATTCCTTGTATCACAGCTCATTGTGTTCTGCTGACACCTGAGTGCACTATGTAATCTGCATTCCTCATATCACATTTCATTGTTTTCTGCTGACACCTGAGTGCACTATGTAATCTGCATTCCTCGTATTACATCACACTTTCTGCTGACACCTCAGTGCACTATGTAATCTGCATTCCTTGTATCACATCGCATTGTCTTCTGCTGACACCTCAGTGCACTATGTAATATGCATTCTTCATATTACATCGCACTTTCTGCTGACACCTGAGTGCACTATGTAACCTGCATTCCTCGTATCACATTGCATTGTCTTCTGATGACTCCTCAGTGCACTATGTAATCTGCATTCCTTGTATTACATCGCACTGTCTTCTGCTGACACCTGAATGCACTATGTAATCTGCATTCCTTGTATTACGTTGCATTGTCTTCTGCTGACACCTCTGTGCAATATGTAATCTGCATTCCTTGTATTACATCTCATTGTCTTCTGCTGACACCTCAGTGCACTATGTAATCTGCATTCCTTGTATTACATCGCACTGTCTTCTGCTGACGCCTGAGTGCACTATGTAATCTGCATTCCCCAGATCACATCGCATTGTCTTCTGCTGACTCCTCAGTGTACTTTGTAATCTGCATTCCTCGTATCACATTGCATTGTCTTCTGCTGACACCTGAGTGAACTATGTAATCTGCATTCCTCGTATCACATCGCATTGTCTTCTGCTCATACTTGAGTGCACTATGTAATCTGCATTCTTCGTATCACATCGCATTGTCTTCTGCTGACACCTGAATGCACTATGTAATCTTCATTCCTTGTATCACATCGCATTGTCTTCTGCTGACACCTGAGTGTACTATGTAATCTGCATTCCTCGTATCATATCGCATTGTCTTCTGCTGACACCTGAGTGCACTATGTAATCTGCCTTCCTCGTATTACATCACACTGTCTTCTTCTCCTTTTGGCTTTTCCCATCAGGGGTCACCACAGCAGAACAATGATCCACAGAACAATTGGCAGTGGAGTTTTATGGTTTTGACTTGTCAACTCTGTGCCCAACCTTCCACAGAAGGAACGCACTTGCACACACTCATGCCTAGGGCCAATTTAGACTATCCAATCGATCTGCAGCATTGCATTGTAGCTCACCAAAATGGATCTGCAGCTTCAGTTTCAAGACAGGAACATCCATTTTCAGCCACAGGCACTGGAGTGCAGAGTGGTGTTTCAATGTCTATTTAATTGCTGGTAAATTTTTCTTTTCGGTAATTTCTAAAAGAATGAACTTAATAGAATTAGTGCACCTGTTGCATAATGCATTTCTATATGTCTGTGTATTTCCTTTGTTTTTTAATTATTTCTGTGACCCCATGTTCATCTGTGTTACCCAATATGGTTTGTACTAATGTCTTCTGTTCAAAACAAGCAAATATTAACATCATATATAACATTTATTTTTCATTCACTATGGTTTCTATTCCAAAAACCAAACATGGCATTTTTGAATACATGAAGGAAGTAATAATTTTACATACTAAGGAAGAAGCTTGCATACATAAATTACTCTAAAATAAATATTTGTCTGTCTTTCAAGGCCTATTATCTGTTTGTCTTTTCACTGACTCACATTTCCTTGAATTACAAAACACTAAAACAAAATGATTGAATGCTCATCTGCATGAAAACTCATTTCAACTGGAATACCTTCTGGGAAGTCTACCGAGCCAGGTAACTACATCATCAATAAATAACCAAACCACAGAATATCATTCATTTAAATTTGTAGTTTTGGGGAAATGCCTAGAGAATCCAAGAGGAGGTGATATTAGAAGCAGGACTGAAGCAATGGAGGCAGAATGGATAGTGAGATTGAGAGCTGATAAAGGACATGGTCTTAATGACCATGTACCCTTAAGACCTATACGTAGGAAAAGGCCATTACGTAGATAAAGGGGATGCATGTTGTGTTGTTAAGATGTAAAAATATATTTTAAAGTAGTTTTACCTTTAAGAGTTTGTATGATTAATCATGTGACAGGATTCAAATGATATAAGAATGGTGTTATTTAGATTTTACCTATACTCCTGAAGAAGCATTATTGTGAAAGCACTTGTGTTTGTTCTTTTATTAAAAAGTTGGAAAATCTGGAGCCTTGCCTTTGTCTGTTTTTCGCAATTGGACTTTTTTACTGCTACAAAAGCACCTGGACATCATGGGGATATATTTGCTGGTTTGTAGACTGCATTTATTGTCTGTATGTCTTATAAGTTATGGTCTTTGTCCTCAAACTATTTGCTTCTTGGTAGCCCTGACTCTGCTTTCAGTTTGTAATTAAATAACTAATGTAAAAGTGTGTACAGTGTTTGGTAATTGTGTGCTTTACATGCTGTGTATGCTCTTACCACTAACAAGATGTGTGCATACCTCTCAGCCTCTTAGCGCAAGAAATCTGGACAAAGCCTAAAATAGTGGGGGGGGGGGGGCAAAGCTCAAAATAGGGACAGATTTTAAATATTGCTCATATAAACTTAGAAAATTGCTAGAATAACAGATTTTGTGTTAGCATGCATTTTCTGAATGGTATTGTCTGAAACTCAAATGTATGTCATTATTTAATTACTTCAATCCTTAGTGATTTGACAGAAAACTACAAATGTCATGAGGAACAGACTAAAAATATGAGGCAAAAATCTGGACATTATGCGAAAATCTGTACAGTTGAGAGGTAAATGTGTCCTGTTAGCAACTTCATTTTGTAACTCAGAAACTGTTATTTATTAATTGTTAAATCCATACCTTATTGTCATTCAAGATACACGTCATTCCTGGGAATGGTCTTATGTATCTTTTTATGTGTTTGCTGCTTCAGATAGTAAACTACCGTGCTCAGTCAAGGAGCAATAAAAATGTATTCCTTTGCTCAAGACTACTGGTTGTTATTTTGGGGACTTTCTCCTTTCCACAATGTTGTGCGACTCTGCAGTTGGTGTGTATGTACACACACACACACACACACACACACACACACACACACACACACACACACACACACACACACACACACACACACGTATAGCTATATCTATCTATAAATAGATAGATATGGATATACATATTTGTCTAGCTCTATATAGATAGATAGATAGATAGATATAGATAACGTTTGGAGGGTTTGAGGGTACAGGGACACTTGCTCCCTACAAAAAAATAATTATTTCAATACTTTTCATTTGATGTGTTACTGGTAGGTTTCCAGGTTTTTGTGACGGAGCATTGGTGGTGTCAGTATCAGTGCTTCGAGCTTTCACTGTTAAAGCAGTACGTACACATAGACGTCTGCCAGAAAGTTAAATAAATCAGGAAATAAATAAATTCATAAAGTCAAACAATCATATTTCAGGACAACAAATATTTGTATAAGAGTGAAGTCTGTCACTCAGAGATTGTTGAACTATCAGATGTATGCCTGTGAAATTATTTATGTATTAATTCTATGCTTTGAGATTTGTACTGTCTTTTAGGCAAGGCTGTTGTTGAGAAATGTTCAAGTTTCAGGTCAGATGGTAGAGTTAAATTTTAGGTTATTACATATATATATATATATATATATATATATATATATATATATATATATATATATATATATATATATATGTGTGTGTGTGTGTGTGTTTAAGTTTTATAGTTTATTTAATATTCCTGCTGTTTCATGCTGGTCTATAGTTAATTGCTACTTTATTTTTTTTTCGTTCAGTGTATGGCTCCTCCTTTTATATGGTTATTTTTCAGAGGAAAGAAAGATAATTATAGAAAGCAAGATGTTGTAGGTATGGGTCCACAGTATAAAGAATGCTTACTTAGACCATCTTTTAATACAGTAAAGTACAGATTTTTTTTTTGTAAAAAGATCTAAGTAAAACTTGCTTGATATATCACAACACAGGTCTGAGGGGTGTGGATGTCAAATTATGTCCTGCGAGAGGACGGTAATAGTCAGCAAAAATGCCTAATTTTAAAATTAAGAATAAACAATAAAATGTTGTGGGACACTTTTTATACTAACAGACTACTTACATTATGGAACAGTCTTAAGCTATAGTGAATGTTCAAATAATCATATACATTTTAAGCATAGTTTATATAACAGTTTGGAGGTGAGTACATTCCTAGCAACTTTGAATGGCTATGGCTATAGCCTCCAAGAAAACTTAGCTTGTCAGTTGAGATGCTAAGCATTAACAGTGAACAATGAATAGGCCTTTTCTGTTCCAGGTCACACTTATTCAGTTAGGTATAAAACAGACTTTCATTATAAAGACTCTTCTCATGATTTTCAACTACAGCTATGTGACTAAAACTTTTTTTAAAATTTTATATTCTTATAAATCCTGTTCATACAGAATCTCACAATACAAGTATGTGTATGTGTGCATGTGTGTGTGTGTGTGTGTGTGTGTGTGTGTGTGTGACATTTTGTGGGTCAATTTCCCTTCATGACAATGCAAATTTCCTCATAGGTAAAATCTAGGTGCTATGATTTTTTGACCCTCTGCTATGATTTTTATTGGTCCCCGCTATATTTTTGAGGGCTATCAGGTTGAGAGATATGTGTTTAAGTATCACTTAAACAAGATACAGTACTAGGTCTCTAACAGCTTTTAAAGCTGCTGGCTGATTAATGATCTACTACATTTCTGTCTGTCTTCCCCATAAGATGTGTTACAACTTCTAAAGATGTTGTTTCCCATGCATTTTAATGATTATTTATTTATATTATTTATAAATATTTTATTTATTTATTTATTTATTTGTTTATTTATTCCAGTTTGATGACCGGGGAGGTACACTGGGCTCCGGGGGCCCGTTTTCAGTGGAGGCCTGAGGAGAAAAGCTCCACAACACAAAGTTTATTTACATGAATAATTTCAAAGACAGTTTGCATTACAAACAACAGGTTGCATTCAAAAAAGAAAAAAAAAACAAACAATTACAGTTTTGTTCAGGAGGAAAATTGATAATGATAATTGTAATGTGTGCGTGTGTGTGTGTGTGTGTGTGTGTGTGTGTGTGTGTGTGTGTGTGTGTGTGTGTGTGTGTGTGTGTGCGTGCGTGCGTGCGTCCGTCCGTGCGTGCGTGTGTGTGTGTGTGTGTGTGTGTGTGTGTGTGTGTGTGTGTGTGTGTGTGTACGTGCAAGTTTTGGTTAGAGATAATGAGTCATATATGTAGGAATCTCACTTCGACAGGTTCTTACATATGAACCTCATTGTAACAAGGTTATTTTTCTCTCAGTTCTGGAATGTAATCAGCATTAGAGTTCCTCCCTAGTAATTAGATGACAATGTAGATACTATAGTGATTTGTGTAGATCTTTAATCTCATTTCTGTCTGCCTCATCATTTGGCAGGTACCAAAACATAGCTGCTTGAAGCGCAATATATTTAAGGAGGGTCAGTAAAAGCAGTGAGAGTTTAGATGTATATTCTATACTTGTACCCCTATATGTGTATCCTATACTTGTACCCCTATGTGTATATTCTATACTTGTACTGGTATAGCTACTATAGTATGCATATAAGCCACATGGTGCCACTGTTACCTATGTGACAGGTACAACAGTGTACTCTGTGATAGGTAGCCATAATGCTATTGCTGTCATAAATGCCCAACTGGCAGGTGGATTTTGGCTACTGTTATTGTCCTGTTACTTACATAAATGGATGGAGCAATGGCGCAGTGGTAGCGTTGTTGCCTCACAGCAAGAGGTTATCCGGTTTGATTCTCGGCTGGAATGCCTTTTGTGTGGGGTCTGTATCTTCTCCCTGCATTTGTGTGGGTTTCCTGTGGGTACTCTGGTTTCCTCCCGCGTTACAAAGACATGTCTGGAGTGTTTCTCCCTGGGCCTCCGCTGAAAATTGGCTTTGTTCCAAGTCAGACTTTTCCAGTTAACAAATGTTAAATAAATAAATAAATGCAACTATCACATGCAGAGTTCCACACCTGAGTCTAATCATATGCACGGTATGATCCCCGACAGAGGTAAACATACATCTGTGCACTGGCCCACTAAGAAAAATGCATTCAAAGTACAAAACATGGTACACTGCATCTATTTATTTATTTGTATGTTTGCTGTTTGCTAATTGGCTGAGTGGACTGGTGCAGGAATCTTTTCACGACATCCTGGGCTACAAGGCTATAGCAAGAAGATACAGACAAAGTTTTGTGATCATGACAACCAGCATTGATCACAATTTTTAGAATTAAAACAAAAGGCACAAGAATATGTTTCTCAATCTTATATGCAAAATATTATAAAACATATGCATAAAAGTATTTTAGCCAAAATATAAGGCTAACAGCTCAACAGCCCTTATAAGCCTAGCCAGTTTTACCCTGATTTTACCCAATTTTCTATCCCTAGAGGAAAATTAACAAGGGTCAGCAAGCAGTTTTGGCTATTTTTATGAACTGCCTTTGTCCATGAGGGATTTGTGATACAGGTTCATAGGAGATTACTAGGCTAATGGCTCAAGAGCCGTATAAGCTTTAACCTGTATCCCTGAAGCAAATGCATTTCTATTTCTACTCCAGATGAGCGTTTACTTTTTTCTTGTTTTCTTTTTTTAATAGTAGTGTTTTATCAGCTTCATTTAGTTTAGCAGGGAGAGTATTCCAGGTTGCAGGTTCTAGTCTGTAAAGGATCTTCCACTAGATTGCTGCTGCCCTGAACAGAATAAGCTGCACTGCGAACAAAAAGTTTGTTAGTGAGTGGAGGACAGTAACTTTCTATGTGGAGACTGAAAATAAGAGGGTTAAGAAGGCAGGAGGCCTTAGCTGAGGCTGGAAACTACTTAACACGTTGAATATTATGGCAAAGATATTCCTTGGGTTTGGCTAGAGTTATGAATCTAAAAAATTCCTTTTCTGTGATCCAAATTAAGGAAATGTTTGACCAGGAAATGGCAGGGAAACCATATTCAATTCAGGGGATAAGCATATTTATTACAATGGGTTTTTTTGTTCTGCATTTTTAATTTCTTCAAGACTTTTGGGTTTCTAATACCATGATGGGAATGGACCCCATTCCTAAGTCAAAGTATGATTAAAGTTCATGAAATTAATATTGTTTCACTCTTTGATGTTAGCCAAAAGTGCTCTTCGCAGCACCCGCAATGTGCCCAGTAATGACTCCTTCTGCAATTCGTATGGTGTTACATGACTTGGTAACATATCTAAATACGATTGTAAATTACTTTTTATCAGACCAGTTGCTCCTACTACTATTGAAATTGTCTGGGCATCTTTCTTCCACATGGCTCTCGTTTCTGCCTGCAGATCCTGGTATTTTATGACTTTGTGTCTCTCTGTACGCAAGACACTGTAGTCACTAGCTGTGGCAATTTCAATGATCAATGCTACTTTTGTCTTCTTTTCTTTGACCACTATATCCAGTTTTCTAGCATCTATCTTTTGAAATGTTGGTATTGGGTGCTCCTATGTGATATAAACTTCATCATTTTCTATAATTCTTTGTGGCTCATGTTTCCAGTGTTTTTCAGCCACTTCAGTACCATAATGTTTGCACAATCTCCAGTGTAACAGTTTCGCCACATTATTATGCCTTTCAGTATAGAGTCCCTCTGCCAGTAGTGCGTTGCAACCAGCAACAAGGTGTGTGACTGTTTCTAATACAGTTCCACAAAACCTACATATGCCTGTTTCTCCCACATGTTCAATGGACTTTGTAAACCAGCATGTACACAGCCCACTATATTGGGCTGCCAGTATTAACCTTTCGTTTCTTGATGTGAATTCACCTCTCCTTAACCATTCCTGCATCCGTTCTTGATCAACATGAGGCTCTTCCAGAAGTTTTGTATACTTGCAACTATATTTTTGTTTTTTCCACATTTCTTGCCTTCTCATCTGGTCTTTCACCTTATATTCTTTCTTTTTTTAGCACATTTAGTTGCTGCCTGGTTTTTATCCACTTCTGGTTTGATTTCCATTCCTGCTTGACGTCGATATGCTTCTGCTAAATTAAGCAGAGACATCATCTTAGATTTATTCTACTCATATTTCAAAACCATCACTATATTTGGATCTTGTGAGGTCAGCAGATATGTGTGGAGACCCACTATTGCAGATCTATACATGTAATCAATTTCAAGGAGGCCCATCCCCCCTTTGGAACGGGAAATATATAATCTTAGTATACATTTATTTTTTATAAATCATTTGGTGAGCATGAAGCATCCTTCTTGTTTTAATATCCAATCTATCCAGCACTTTTTGTAGCCAGTCAGTCACTCCAAAACTATAAATTAGGACAGGAAGAGCAAACTGGTTTATGGCTTCGATGTTGTTCCTAGATGTCAGTGTTGTTTTCAGGATTAATTTAAGTCTTCTAAAGTACTCCTTACTGAGCTTTATTCGCATGTGTTCATGTTTTATTGCTTTAGGGGTGAACACATGTAATATTATGTAGGCAACTTTCAGTTATTATAACTCTTTCATAGTAGTTTTTCAGCATGATTATGAAATTATAGTATGTCACTGAATATTATACCTAGATATTTGTGTCCCTTAGCATGTGGATTTAGTTTATGATAAGATTTATACATTTTAGGAGTAGGTATAGCTGATAATTTTCTAGTTGTACTGAAAACCATGGTTGTTATGTTGGTGGAGTTGATAGTACAACTAGAAAATTATCAGCAATACCTAGTCCTAAAATGTATAAATCTTATCATAAAGTAAATGACTATAAAAACCTTTGAATCATAGTCATATACATTCCCCCAGGCAACAATATTCCCATTCTCAAAGACATTCTTGCCTGGACAACCAACAACATAAAAAATGAAACAATCATCCTAGGCTGCATTAATATTAACTGGTTAGACATCTTCAATATCAACCCCTCCATGGACATCAACCTTCACATCTATACTCAGCTTATTTCAGGCATTACCAGACCTGACAGTAGGAATAGGAAAGGTTCGATCCTGAATTGGATCATGGTTTCTGACCCTAATAAGATTTCCACCTTCGGTACACTTGCAGACAGCATAAGTGACCACTCATCAGCATTCATAATATGTAAGTCCACCACTTTACCAAACATACACCAATATAGATATACCCGAGATCAGTCCCATTTCTCCCCAAATACCTAGATTGATATTTTGCACAATACTAACTGGAATCCACTAAAATCTCTCCCTTAATGAAGCCGTGGAATTCTTCACTTCTACATTTCTTAGTATTCTAAATAGTTCCACCCCTCTCCGACTAAAAAGAGTCAAGACAAAACATGCTAACTGGCTTGCCAAGTCCAAAAAGCAAATTATGCCCTCTAGAGATAAAGCCTGGAAAGTCTTGCTAAAAAAAAAAAACAAAACTCCTCCCAACCTCATGCAATATAAACAACTTTGTAATCAGGCCAAATGATTAGTACTTAAGAACAAAAAAGAATACTTCTAAACTCTCCAAAACCAACATAACCACAACCCCAAGAAATTTTGGGGAGCAATCAACTCCTTACTCCATCCTGGGACGCCTCATAATCCCTGCCCAGACCAAGAAAAAACACCCTGTGAGTTAGCCTCTCTCTTCAACTCTTACTTCATTGACACTATCACTAAGCCTACTACAACCTTCCCACCCTTACACACAAACCAACCAAAACCTATAATAGTACATACCCCAACTACTACACTACCCAATTTCTCACTCTCTCTCATACCTACCTCAACCATACAAAAACTCCTTCATAATCTAAAACCATGCACCAATGCTCCAGATAATCTACCTGCAGAATTCTTACAACTATCAGCTTCCTCCATAGCTTACCCCAGCAGCATTCTCCTCGATAGGTCCATTCGGGAATCATATATACCTGATAGCTGGAAAAAGGCATATGTTCTCCCACTTCACAAAGGTGGCAGTAACTCTGACATCTCTAACTTTTGGCCTATCACCATTCTCTCCCCCATCTCAAAAATACTTGAGAAGTGCATTCACACTCAGCTCCTTAGTCACATGGTTAAACACTACCTCATTTCCCCCGCTCAACATGGCTTTAGGCCAGGACAAAACACTAACGCTGCTCTCATCTCCTTCCTGAACACAGTAAATAGCGCTAGGGATGATGGATCCATAGTCTCTGCACTTTTTCTTGATCTATCAAAAGCATTCAAAACTGTTTCCCACTCCCTTCTGCTTACTAAACTCTCTAACCTCAGCAACTCTCCCTCCACCCTTCATTGGTTTTCTAACTATCTCAGAAATAGGCAACAATCTGCAATTTGGCAACACTGCTCCTCACTTTTCATCAACACCAATATGGGGGTACCCCAGGGTTCCATACTGGGTCCCCTTTTATTTAGTATATTCATCAACGACTTCCACACATCTCTTACCCACAGTACTGTAATCCAATATGCAGATGATTCTACTATTATCTGGTCTTCTAAATCGGGTCTATATCAGTTCATCGAAATGGCTGAAGTTCAAACACCGTATGTTCAAACTTCTAACCATGAAGTGCAAAAACATTGAAGTCTTAGAACAGCGATTTTTTTCCCAGGGAAAAAATCGCTTTTCCAAAAAACACACACACAACACAAGCACACCAAAACAACAGCAATCCACACACATACACTTAAAATCCTACATCTAACCCGACACTAAACTATACATACACTACTATCTATCCACTTACCTTAACCCAAAGCCTAACCCTAAGGTCTGTCACCGTTGCACACTCACCTGACCCACACCCTAACCCTAACCCTAATTCACCTATCCCGCCCTAACCCTAAAGTCTGTCACTATCGCACACCCACCTCACCTGCACCCTTACCCTAACTCACCTAACCCGCGCATTAACCCTAACGTCCACACAATCGCACACTTGCCTGAACCCAACCTGTAACTTCCCACCACAGTCCTGATAATTGCGAAGCCACAGAAATGGCCCACTGAATTCTTTCCCTGAGAAAGAATTCGGTGTTCCGTGGCTTCGCGATAATCACTTTTCAAACTTAACAGTTCGAACATCTGGTGTTCAATAATCAGCCATTTTGACGGACTGATATAGACCCTTCTAAATCTGCCTCTGTACTACAGCAACTTACCCAAAAAGCATTCACCTCAATTGAATCCTGGATGTCACAGAACCATCTTCCCCTTAACCTCAATAAAACTAAACTCTTAATATTTACCCCAAGAATATCCAGCCCAGTTGATAAGTCTGAATTCTCTGTTCATTCCCAAAATAATACTGTTATTGAAGTAGTTCCCAATACCAAATTACTCAGTGTCATCATTGACGACAACGTAACCTTTGACCTTCATATCCATAACAACATCAAAAAAACACTAAAAACTAGGAGCCCTTTATAGGCACAACTACTTTCTTAACTTCTCTGCAAAAAGGGCTCTTGCTTCATCATTCCTGCGTCCAACACTTATATGGTGCCCCATCCTAACCAATATTCAGTCCACTCTGAAAACCAAACTGAATTCATGCTATAATAAAGCTGGCAAATTTGCTACAAATGCTAAATTCTCCACCCACCACTGTACTGCACCACATCAACTAAACTGGCTCGAATTCTCCCATCACCTTATATATCAGCAAGTAACTACTGCCCATAAACTTATTTACTACCCAGCAGCCTGCTCATCCCTCCCCACCATTCTGACCATTTACCATCCTAATTGACACCTAAGGTCAGAAAACAAAATGTTATTAAACACTGATAAACCTAAGATCTCAGCTGGTCAAATGCTGTATTCTTTTACTGTCCCCAAACTATGGAATAATTTCCCTCCTTCACTCAGAACTATCAGGAATCCCACTGCTTTAAAAAAAATCCCTTAAACTTCATCTTACCTCGCATTGGATATGTACCTGCACCCCAAGAACACCTAAAACTTGACCCCTCCCAAGATCGTATTCCTCCTCACTTTATAACTAGTCTGTCTTCCTGTTCTCTCTATCATATTAACTTCTCTGCTGTCACTTTAACCTGTGCTATCCCTACTTTAAGCCTCCTGCCTTCTTCTTTTACCCTTTAAGCTAATTTCCTCTCTCTGCTAATATTATTACCTATATTTAAAACTTTCATTCATACACCTGCACCATGATTTTAAACAATTTTTCACTGCTATTATCAATTTATGTAATGTTATCTCCAAATTGTTCTATATGTTATTACTTTATTTAATGTGCTGCCTCTACCTTATATACTCTTTATTGTTTACTTATAATTGTTCTTGGCATGATATTATATGTGGAGCTTTTCTCCTTGGGCCTCCACTGAAAATGGGCTCATTTCAGGCCCAGTGGACTTTCCCTGTAAACAAATGCAATAAATAAATAAATAGTCAACTTATTAGACAGAATCCAGTTCTATATTGTGGAAAAATTATGTGGCAGGGAAATGGTCAATGACTGGGGCTACTCATGGTTGGTAGTAATTGCAATATGGTCAGCGTACATAATGATGTGTATGCTAGGGAGGTCCCAGAGCAAACTGTTTATGGAAAAGTAAAGGGCTAAAGATGGATCCTTGTGGAATATGACAGGTAAGTGAGCTAGTTTCTATAATGGCGTTTGTCCTCTAATAGTGATTGATTTGTTGAGAAGGTAATTAGAGAACCAGCAGGCAACTGCAGTGGAGAAGTCCTAATCAAATAGTTTATTGATTAATATATTGTGATTAACAGCATTAAAGGTTTTTCAGAGGTACAAAATGTATCCTGTAAACAAACCTTTCTTCATGTTTGAATATGTATGTGCTGCATGGAGGAGAATGGCCTGAATAATATATCTGGGATGAAATCCATTGTACTTGTCATAGAGGATGTTGTACTTCTGTATATAACCAATGACCTGCTAGTAAATCAATTTCCTAGAATTTTTGCAAGCGGATATCGGTTAGCAATAGGTCTGCACTCTCTGCAGACCTGGGGATTTGACTTTAGGAGTGGGTGCGATCAGCAGGTGTTTGAAACTTGGTGGAACAGTTGGGGTAGTAAAAGTTAAATTAAAATGTGTGCAAATGGCATGGAAAGAACAGACACTCCTCGTTGAAGCATTTTATGATAAAGATACTGCAAGTAAGAACGGAATTTATAAAATAGTTGATGGAAATGCTCCTCAATTTTTTAGAAGAAAGCTTTTGGAAATGAAAAAGGGATTACTCAAATACTTTATGAAGAAGTCAAATGGGGTCAGGTGGGTTAGAAATAATAAAGCTTGAAGGGGTGGAGCACAGGTAAGGAAGCTTAAGGAGTCTTTGATGTCACAATTACTTGGTCAGAAAGATAAAATGTAGACTCTAGATTGGGGAAGACTTTGCTGGATATAAGAGTTTAATGGTTTTCCAGAACGTTTGGGGGTCACTTGGAGATTTCTGTAGTATTCAGTCTTGCCAGTATTAGTTTCAGTATGGGAAGTACATTTTAGTTGTCGATAATGTTGGAATTAGTGGTGTTTCGTGGGCCTGCTTTCTGTGCTTTCCAGATTGAGGTTCTTACTCTAATGGCCTTTTGTAGCGGCTTGGTAATTCAGGTTACGTGGCTTTTTAATTGCCAGCAGGAAATAACTGGTGAGTAGTTTCTAAGGTCATGTGAGGTAGTACATCAACGTTAGTGAGCTTTGTGGATGTATTAGTAAAAATACCATCAATAACAGAAGATTTGTTGGTAGTAGGGCTGAATTCGGTGGACTGCGTCATCTGGCATAAATTGAAGCTTATTAGCAGTAGACGTTCACCTATTTTGAAGTAATAATTTCCTTCCAGTCAACATTAATATCTCTGCATATCATCAAGTTTTTGTTGGGTACATGTGAGCAGATGCTCTGAAGTGTGGATTCAAACAGAACAACAATGGCGGGTGGGAGGATATAGGAAACAGCAACCTGTATAAGAAGACAGTTTGGGTCTGCATCAATGTTGCTCTATAATGCTAACAATAAAGTGACCTCAGTGCTTTTTGAGAACTACAAAAATGCATCACATGCCTAGAATTATAGAAACATATTGACTTGCATGGCATTTCTTGCATATGAAATGTTGTAGTCTATCATTCCAGCCACCACTTCATATTTGAGGCCTCTATGGCATTAGAAATGGTGTGTTGTATCGATAACCTCAGTTATTTATAGTTTCATAGGAGGTTACTAAAATAGTGGAAGTAGAGCCTTTAGTCACTTAACCATATTATTCCCATGTATCCCCATTCGTTCTTTTTTTAGGTAGTATGCAGAACGAGTTTATGAACAGACCACGTCTGTGATCAACACTGGCTGCCCCTGTCCATGAGGGACATGGGTGCCACTTTAGGGGTGAATTTGTGGACTCCCATCCAATTATCTAGGTTGTGTTTGAATAGGGTCAGTGAGGAGCCCTGTTTTACATGAATAGGGAGTCTATTGCAGAGAAGTGTCAGTCTTTGGGAGACGTATCTGTTTCTCCACCATGATCTGTTAATGTCACAAGCTAGGTTGAGAGCCCAACAGCGAGTGAATCTTGAGGCATTTGACTTGCGGATTTGCAGCATTTCCATTAGGGCAGGGTTGGAGATTGCCCTATAGGAAAGGCAAAAGTCATGTCTCTGCAGCCTATAAGACACAGATTAAAGTGACAGGGTTTTCAGCCTGTCCACGTGGTCATGGTCTGGAGTCCTTGTATTTTCTTAGTGAAAAACCTCTGAGGTCCCTCCAAATGCTGCAAGTGTCTGGTGAGGCACATAAAAAAGGGTGCATTACACACTGTTAATAGTCTGATGAGGGTTGAGTACAGTGGAGTTATATAGGTCAAGGGATGTTATAACTCCACTGTGGAGTTATATGTGCATATGTGTGTGTTTGTGTCCCACGGTAGTGGTGCTGCGGTAGCGTTGTCACCTCACAGCAAGACGTTGTCCCGTTCGATTGTCAGCTAGAGCGTCTTCTGTGTGGAGGCATGTGTGAATGGGCGTGCCTTCACTGAAGATTGTGTGTCAGGGCTGGTAACTCGGCATGTAAAAATCCACTACCAAAACATTAGCGGACCGGAGTTCCGCTGTGGTGACCCCTGATCGGGATAAGCCGAAAAACACAACAACAACAACATGTGTGTGCTTGTGTGCATCTGTCTGTATTCATACCTGAGTGTGCATATGAATGTGTGCGTATGTGCATGTGTGTGCGTGCGCGTGCATCTGTGTGTACGCATGCCTGTGTGTTTGTGCGTGTGCTGTGTGTGTGTGTGTGTGTGTGTGTGTGTGTGTGTGCGTGTGTGTGCGCGCTCACGCGTTTCTGTGTGTTTTGTGTGTGTGTGTATTTATGCTCATACAGGCATGTCTGCCCTAGGATATGGAAACTGTATTGACTAAACAGTAAGTACTGTTTAACAGACCACCCTTGAACACAGAGAATGCAAAATCCATGGCACATCAGGGCGATATGCAGTACCAGATTACTACTGCATGCACTTTTATGGAGCATTGCTTTGTAGCGTAGTTTCTTTCCTTTTTTTTTTTTTTTGTTTTTTGTTTTTTGTAAAAAAGTGTCCAGATCTGTTCGGACACTACAGTAACAAGGTGTGTACTGTTGATATCTATTTTTTTCTGAATTCCTGCTCTCTTCACCTCTTTCTCGTTTTCCATGTTAATGTAAATACTTGTATTTACAGTGCTAGAAGTTTGCATCTGCCTTGTTTCTTTGAGTCCTACATGCAGCATGAGCGCAGCATGTCTTTGTAGCACTGTAGTCTGTTTAACATTATTTAATCCATCTTCTACGTATTATACAAGTGCCAAAACTGGTTCTTCAGTTAGCAGCATTTTCAAATTAAGCCAACTTAATTTAGCAAGGAAAATTACAGCTAGAGTTAATCTTTAACATAGCCTAACAAAATGAACAATGCAGTGACATTTAGTATGGAACATGTTACAACATAATAAAAAGTTAATATGAGTTAAGGTTGTTTGTGCAGAGAACAGAAAAGGCACCTAGTTTAAATACAGACTTGTGTGGTCAGATCAAATGCCACGTTTGCAGTACTGTTTAAGTAAAAGAGTGAATTAACATAATAATATTCACTCTACAGTTGGCAGGAAGCACTATTCCTCAGTCTGTTTGGTCAACTGATTAAACAATCTCTTTTTCTAGATGTAGCATATCAGATTTACAGACTGCTGCCTTTTAAAGTTTAATTGTTAAAAGTCGCAGTTCAGGCATATATAGTAAATAGTCTGGTAATATTTAACAGTCTGGAAACAGGAAACAATACTCTAGCCTTAAACTTACTGTTTATTTTGCAGGAAACATCTTTTTACTACCTGCTTAATTTGCATATATTTGTGTTGTTTTGGAGGGAAAAAAGTGAGCAGTGGGTGTTTTAAAGTTGTTGCTTTAAATATCTGGTGTCACCTTTACAGGCTGCAGTTGCAATCTGAAAAAAACATCTGAAATGCATGATTTCTAAAGCACAGAAACTGGCTGTGACCACCTTTTTCTAAACAATTATTTCTCAATAGTAATTTATGGTTACACTCAGAGAGTGGCTTGCTTTAAATAAATGATTATTTATGTTTATTTTTATTTATTTAACATTTGTTGACCGGGAATGTCCGACTAGGTTCCACAGAGCCTGTTTTCAGCGGAGGCCCGGGGAGAAATGCTCCAGATGCATGTCTTTGGGATGTGGGAGGAAACTAGAGTACCCGGAGGAAACCCACGCGAACACAGGGAGAACATGCAAACTCCACACAGAAGGCACCCCAGCCGAGAATTGAACCGGAGAACCTCTTGCTGTGAGGCGACAACATTAACCGCTGCACCACTGTGCCGCCCATTAATCCATAACACAAACAACAAACAAGCAAGAATGCAATTTCAGGAGGCTATCTGTTTACTGATCCCATAACTGCATCAGTAAACTAGTCCATAAACCCTCTTTGGCCAGGACCAGAGCACCATGACAAAATTACAGATAAATAGAGAGAACTACATTGGTTCATGCATTTAATAGACAAACAAAATTAGATGCGCAGTAACACACTTGCAACACAAAATACTGATAAATAAGGAGTACCGAGCTGGTATGTATATACACAAAGTAACACAAATAATTAGATGGAGAGCTGCATACATGCAAACACATATTTAAAAGCTATGCTGTATACAGTCCCATGACAATATTTAAAAATGAGGAGAAAACAGAAATTATGTTAATTTGACTATGTACTAATTAGAGCATCAGTATATCATAAAATGCAGATTGGCTATGTGCATATTTGCATCGTACATAACATGTTGATTTATAAATGTTTTTTAACTGTGGTTGCAATTATTTTGAGTGGCGGACACTGGAAACGAGGGATACAAAAGGCAAATTAAATGGTTTACTATCAAAATGTCGATCCCCCGTCGTCAAATGTATATACTGGCGACTCCTTTATGCGAAAGCCGTAATGCCGATTCCTCAAAATAGCGAAAAAACACCGAACGTCGACATTTCCAGCTGCTCCACACCACAAAACAAGTGCTACCATGGGTCAACAAGGGGGCGAGATTTTGCATTTCAGAATATCGGTGTTCGACAGTATCAACAGCCGCAGTTCGGAGTTCCCGTTAGTGGTGTCGGCAAGGGGTGATCGACATTTTGATAGTAAGCCAAATTAAACAGCTCCTTTTGGCCTTTGTAACTCTCAGTATTTTGGAGGAAGTTTACCACAGCACTCTGATTTTGATCAAGCCTCATCAATGGCATTGTAAAATGCTGACACACTTTCTGAAAAGGTGACTGTGCAACATAAACGTAGGTAATAAAAATCCTCTTCCAATAATTAGGAATATTTATTCTGGTACATAACTGTATTGTGATGCATATCCATACCTCTCAACCTCTTAGAGCAAGAAATCTGGACAAGCCACACATAATGGGGGGAGCAAAGGCCCCAAAAATAGAGATAATTTTTAAGTATTGCTTTTACAAACTTAGAAAGTTGATAGAATAACAGGTTTTGCATTAGCATGAATTTTTTGAGGGGCATGAAGTCTGAAACTCAAATGTCTGTCATTATTTTCCTGACTTCAATTTTCAATTATTCACCAATGATTTCCTAGAAAACCACGGTTTTGTGAAAAACTGACCAAAAATATGAGGACAAATCTGGACATTTTGTGAAAATCTGTACAATTGTGAGGTATGCTCATATCTAGGCTTTGTACTTACACCAAACTTTTCATGTACAGAAAAACTTTTTTTTTTTTTTTTTTTTTTGTGGTTCATTGCATTTTTGACTACTTTAACATTTTGCAAGTAATCCTGCACATAATATCGTAGTGGCTTTATATTAATATTTTTGTCTCACAGCTCGGGGTCTGGGGTTCATTCTAAGATCCAGTCCCTAGCTCTATACAGTTTGTGACTTCTATTTCTGTTTATGTGAGTTTTCACAGGTTACTTTAGTTTCTTAATATCTCTGAAAATATATGTTGTATTGCATCTACCTTTACCTTTGTGACTGGAGTCACGGCTGAATAGAATTAAGAACTTCCCCAGTTAACAAAGAAGTGAATGAAAATTAAATAGTAGTCAAACAGTTTCATTAAAGCTGAAGTTGACAATAATTGCAGGTGTACAGTGTTTTTCAAAAGCATGACATAACAAGTTGTGGTCATTAAGTGCGACTTTGACACAGTAACAGTCATTTGGTTCCATAGGTAGCATGCATATGTGATGCCATGGTATAAAGGGAAGGTGTTCTGACTGTGAGTGCACTACTGAACCAAACTACCTTTGATTAGCTGCACTAGTGCTAGGGCAGATAACTTGAAGAAGAGGGGTGAATATCTGTGCAGGAAGGCGGTAGCACTGGTCACTGAAACACTACCACCTGGTGGAGATCAGGTGGGGTAAGATGACAGAACAAATAAAGATGTGTGTTCTGTGTGTTTGTTTGTGTGTGTGTGTGTGTGTGTGTGTGTGTGTGTGTGTGTGTGGTTATGCAAGTGTGCCTGCATGACAAATGGACAGGTGTACACCACTGCCACTGTCCTCAGCAATGTAGGTGTTTATTCAGTAGTGTCCATAACCACTGTAGGAATGTGTGTCATGGAATAAAATACATCAACCACATGATGTCCCAGTGTTGGTTGCTTCTCAAAACTTATATACAGTATGAAGGAAGTTCTGGGAATGAAAAAGCCGAACAGTTGATGGGAGGAACTTATCATTAGCAGAGATAGATTCAAGATTCAAAGATTCAAAGAAACTTTATTGTCATTTAAGAAACACAAGTGCTACCTAAACAAAAATGTGAGTGTCATCTCTTTTACAGGAGAAAACAAATACAAAAAGACAAACACAATAGGTAATAAAGAATAAACAATACCTATAGTACAAAACTAAATATCTAAGTAGCTGACGTACATGCTTGTACTCTATTTATTACACTGGACAACACTGAATACCAGATAATTAAATTAACACATGAAAAGAAAAGTACACTATATACAGAGGTGAGCTTGGCTGATATTGCACATAAGGAAGTGACTGGCATTGTGCTTGAATGAGAATATATTAATTTTAGTATGCAATAAATAAATAGAATGGGTCTATATTAGAACACTGACTTTTTAAAATGTCGAATGTTCTAATATCGACCCCTATTCAGCGAACGCTGACCATATCGAACATGCAGAACAGCAAATTTTATCCCAGGGAAAAAATTTGCTGTTCCGATACACATACACACAACACAAACACACCAAACAAACAGCAATCCACACACATACACCTAAAATCCTACATCTAACCCTACACTAAACTGTACACACACCACTAGCTATCCACTTACCTTAACCCTAACCCTAAGGTCCGTCACTATCGCACACTCACCTCACCCACGTCCTAACCCTAACTCACCTCCCCTGCCCTAACCCTCATGTTTACACAATCGCACAATTACCTGACCCGCGCCCTAACTCACCTACCCCATGCCTTAACCCTCACGTCCACACAACCGCACACTTTCTTGATCCCGACCCATAACTTTCCACCACAGTGCTGAACATAGCAAAGCCACAGGAATGGCCAACCAAATTCCTTTCCTAGGAAGAAATTCTGTGTTCCGCAGCTTTGCTACTTTCAGCGTTCGCTGAATAGGGGGTGGATATTAGAACATTCGAAGTTGTGAAACTTCGATGTTCTAATATAGGCCCAAATAGAATTACCGTATGAAAAAAAAAAAGAAAAAGAATGAGTGTAACAATCTATTATCGTTTTGATACGTCCAGATTTATGTCTACATTGAGTCTTATTGCCGTTAGATAAAAACTGTTCATGAATCTGGAGGTCCTGCAGCAGATACTCCATAACCTTCTACTAAATGCAAGTTTAGTGAACCAACCATATGCTGGATGAGAAGTGTCACGCAGTATTTTGCAGGACCTCTTTTTACATCTCAGTTCAAAGAGCTCCTGTAAGGTAGGAGGACTAGTGCCCACGGTCTTTTCTGCTGTTCTTATTATTCTTTGCAGCTTTTCCTTTCGGACATTGTGCTGTTACAGAACCATAAAGTGCAGTTGCTGGTGATAATCCTCTCGATGCCTCCTCTATAGAAGTAATTAGAACATTCAGCTTTTCTCAGCCTTCTTAGGAAGTGCAGTCGCTGGTGGGCTTTTTTAATTAGCTGGCCTGTGTTTGTACTCCAAGAAAGATCCTCTGATATATGTACCTCCAGGATCTTTGTAGTTTGGACTTTCTCCACTTCTTCACCATTCATCTTGAGGGGCAGGTGCATGGCAGAGCTATTTCTGAAGTCAATAATCATTTCTTTTGTTTTATTGACGTTCAGGTCCAAATTTTTGATAGGGACCAGAAGAAAGATATAGCTAAAAATGTACAGTTTATAGATGTTCCAAGTTGTTTTCCTTCTACCTTTATGTAATATAGCTTTAACGTTTACTAAATGCAATTTGCAGTTTTCCACAGCACATTTGCAGGCACTGTTAGTAATTCTGCGGTATGGCAGGGTGAAACCTTCAAAATAGATAGTGTGATTCTCTGCTCAAGAAGTTGTTTATGGCTTTTTTCCTGTTTCTGTGAACTCTTCAAAACTGTGGCTTGTGGGTTACAAACACTTTCAAAATATTGTGAAATGGAGCTGTGAATCTGCTATAACAGGGAGCAATCTATTAGTGAATTCCTGCATTTCCCTTACATCATTGTTATACAGTTAATTTAATTTCTCATTATACCCTTGGTACTAAAACTGCAAGTCGTTTAAAAAAAAAAAAATAAAAAATAAAGATTATCCATGAAATTTGATGTTTTGACTTCACTGTTTAGTCATTTTTCCTTATGACCATTCCAACAAAATGATGTCAAGGTAGGGAATGAGAGTGATTAACATACACCAAAATGGCATTCTGGGTAATCAAACACAACCTACATTTTTAGAAGAGTAGCCACTTATATACATTATGATTTTATTAAGTGTCTTAATTTTCAGTTTAGGCTGTTCCATCTGTGACACATAGCTAACAATGTGTCTTACATGAATACAAGACTCACGTAATTAACATGGAAAAGCGTGAGGCATTGTGGGCTCATTCTTTCATGATGTCATTTCAGGAGTTTTCAAGATCAAGAAAATGTTAAGGGAGATGCGTTTCTTGAGAAAATTAAATATAAAAATAACACATTTCTTACATAAACTGTACAATTAGGTATTATATATAGTAAGAATGTTATATACATTTCTAAAAGTTTATTTAAATTTGTAATGAAAACTGTAGCAAAACATTTTCAATTCTCACAGTCTTTAAAATGAGGCATGCCTGCATTGTTTAGATTAAGCAAATATTTTCAGAACATTCTAAGAATTGTAGGGAGGAAATGTATTTGTCCTTAGGCTCTGTCCCAACATATAGCAATAAATGACATAAATCCAGGTTGCCTTGCTACCAATCCTAATTGTAGCACTGATCATCAAATCACTCATAAATTCAGCCTTTTGTATAATCACACTCTTATTCTTGTGTATGTGATTTGCCCTTTTAACATTTCACAACATTTCATTTCAACATTATACTCACAAACCCAAACTTAACTTCATAACAGCTACTTAAAATATTACTAATATTGCTAAATCAACTTTTAATCTCTAAAACCCTCATGGACAGGTAAAATTCAGCCAATGTGAATTTGCTAATTGCTCACTCCAGAAACCCATCAAAACTAATGTACCCCTAGTGGTGTATTTGTTGATACACCCCAGTGTATTCCTGTCCAGAACAGCATTGCTGCTCTTGCTGTAGCATTTCAGACAGCTCTCTTCAGGTTTATCCATTAGTCCCCTAGTTTAGTTCAAGAAAGAGGAAGGAATAGAAAAAGAGGGGAACAGGTATGCATCCAGCATAAGTCCCAATTATTATCCAAAAGTGGTGTCCAACAATTACCAATTGTCTTATGTTGATAAACGAATTACACACCAAGGTAATGGGATGAAGGACTTGCCCACATCCACTTCACCAAGAAAAAGGCCAAAAACGACCCCCTTACTCCACTTCAGTCCCTCCCCAGCTCCTCATGGTTCCCTGCCATTCATCATCCACTCCACCACACTCCCCCTGATCCACTATTCATCCATGGATGGGTGATAAGAATAGGAGCCGGGACAAAGCAATCTTTAAGCAACTACCTTTGTCACCAGGTTCTTACCCCCCCCCCACCAGAGTGAAATAAATGACATCATTTTGGGGTGATGTGCAACAAAGCTTTATTACAACATTGAAGATCTAATAATTTATTAATTCAGCCTTTTGGAAAAGCATGCATTTATTTTTGTGATACAATTTGATCTTATAATTTCACAAAATTTAATTGCAGGATTTTGCTCATAATTCCAAATTAAACTAGCCACCACATTTAACGTATTACATATAATGGTGAACCAACCCTCAATCTTTAAAATCCTCTGTGGACAGTTAAAACCCAGGCAACATGACTGATCATTCACTCACTCCAGAAACCCATCCTGACTAAAATTATCAAACCTAGTAAATCTACTGGGCATTGCATGTACTCGTACCATGTTGCTAAGGAGTGGAACATTTTACCTGTAACATTCAAAACCATTTTGAAAGACTAACTAGCCAAAAGCTGGCTCTGTTCTTGCTCAACACCAAGGTAAACTATATCCCTAAATGTCATTAAGTACCTATTCATACCTTACATCTCCTTACTCTCCCTTCACTCACTAACATCTTTCTATCAATTTCTCTCCCCTGGTTTTCTTTCTAAATATACAATAAGCCTGTTTTTCCTTGTACCTCATATTGCAGTTGCCTTTAATTTTCTCTATAAACTGGCTAAAATCTCTCTAAATATTAACTTGCATCTAGTCTTAACTAATGTTTTTATATAATGTCCAGTTTCCAATGATTATTTAAACTGCAGATGTTTTTGTATTATTTTTGAAGATTGTAAAATTATTGCTCTTAAAATGTTTTTGTAATATGTTGGAGATTTTCTCCCTGGGCCTTCACTGAAAATGGACTCCAACCCATAAACAAAAGTCGATAAAAAGACTAATGTATCCTGAGCAGTATCTTAAACTGCCCACTCCTCATTTTCCCTTCCGGAATAGTATTGCTCTTCTCGCTGTGCCATTCCAGGCAACCCACTCCAGGTTCCCCAATTAATCCCCATGTGTGGCCCAAAAAAGGGATGAATAGGGGGTTGAACTGTTACACATCAAACTACCAGGCTGTCTTGCCTTGTAACAGCGTGTACACCATTTTCCTGGCTGAAACAGCCCAAGCAGTTAAACAACTGCTAAACCTCCTTCAGCTCTCATTGAGGGCCTCCTAAATTCTGAAGCAGGAAACAGAAGTCAACATTAAACAAATCTATCCCTACCTAACTACGATGAACTCCAGTGCTGCCTGTTGCTGTGCTACCCACCCGACTGTTCAATGTATGAGAATTACTACAAATGCATATGCCTAAAGGTAAACAGTAATATAAACGTACAAGACACACAGTCCGATACATCAGCTGAATTCTGACTGGCTGGAAGTCTGCCTCATGAAGCTAATGTCATCATGCACGCCCCTGCACGTGATTACATCAGCAACAACTTTAACTAAAAAAAAAATTCGAAAAAAAACATGAATTAAAGAGGCCATTCGGGAATTTGTGGCACCCCATTATTTTGACCTCAAAATTGGTAAATATCAAGGAATTCAGTACAGCTGAGAGGTATACATCTTCTGTAAGTCAAAATGGATCCCTCCACATGAAAATACCTTTACAGAGATATTTTACTAAAAGGATAGAAGGCCTAAATAACATGTCTTACATAGACTGACTCAAAGCCCTGTCACTGTACTTTGTATTCTACAGACTGTTAAGAGGTGACTTGTGTCTGGCATACAAGGCATCCTCTGACCCAGTACTAATGGACCTACTGAACATCAGCAAGTCAAATGGCATCAGAAATATTCAGTGTAGCGGCATAAACCTCTTCTGCAACATGTTCAGAGGGAAAGATATATCTCGTAGAGGATACTGCTGCTCTTGAAGAGTCTCCCCATCCACATAAAACAAAGTCCATCCCTGTCAATATTTAAGCTCAACTTAGATCTTTGGATGTGAAATAGAAAATTTACCTGAGGACTGCCCCCTGTACTACTAATGGACAGAGGCAGCTCTTAAATGTCTTATCACTTGCATGTGCCCCCTCAAATTATCTAAGGTATGATCCTAGTTATTCTCATTAGGGATAATATATAATTATTGACCATGAGATGGGTAAAGCCAATCTTTAACCAAATGGGCTAGGTTAATTCAAGCACAAAAGTGAAATTGTCTGGGCTTAAAATGGCTCTCAAGGGAAGCTAGCGTAGCACTTAACTATGAACCTCTGAACATATGAAACCAATGATCCATTGCCTAAAATCCCAGAGAAGAGTCTGCCTTAGCTACTCTGAGTAACAAATTTGTGAGCTGTTATACCACTGATCCTTAGACAGACATTTCCAAACCAACCATACTATAGCTAACCAAGAGTCTGCTGAATGAACAGATTCTTCACAATTTGAGACAGCAACCTGTTGTTCAGGACAGAACCAAGATCATTACCCTCCAAAGGTATCAACAAGCTGTGATGCTGGCCTACAACGTCATGAGTGTCATCAATAAGCAGTTTGTATGACTCCAGTTCATCAATTTGTGTCCATGTCAGATAACTTCCCACTCATTGGGACTTGAGACCTAACTGCACCCTTCCAGTTCTCACTGCTGCTGCCTTAGCCACCCAGAATATAAACGAATACCCCTACAGTCAGGACTCACTGGATTCCTGCAAAAGAAATTCTATAAAACAAACATCCAATTAAATGCTAACCTACTCCTTATCCTGCCTCCTATCCTCACTCTAATACCCAATTATCTGATATATGATGAAAAGGCATTTGCCACCACCTGTCTATCCTCTTATTCACCTCTATGGATTGGTCGTCTCTTATTACATCAGATTTTCTGTCTGTCTGTCCAAAAAGAGTAAGATGACTACAGACCCCCCCCCCCGTTAACCGTATCATTTCACTGACAGTCTAATCACAAGATCCAAACACTTTGGCTCCATTGGTTTCCCATTAGGAAACTTGAACACCAAGCCATCCAGCTTCCCTAGCAATAAAGCATCCCATGTTATGACCCAGCTATGGGCTGTTGTCCACTTCTAAGGCCAAGGTCTGCAATCAGTGGAACTGGAATCAAGAAAAGCTGTCAGCCAGTAGGTTACTCATTACCTGAATGAAAGTTCACCCTCCCATTGGTTGCATGTATATAATGTCAAAAGGCATATCTTGTCCAAACTGCCCTTCCAAGAGTGCTTGGTTAATTCATCATAAATGCAGACTGCATAGATGAATCAGTGATGAGTGATACCATCAAAAGACATAATTTTCACAGATGAAACAAGTACAGGAATTTGACGTCTACATTTAGTAAGGTTAAAAACAGAGTAAACAATGTGAAAAAAGGTCAGCTGTATGTTGCACTTTAATATAAATATGTAGTTTTTAGTTAAGGAATAAACATACTGACTCACGAGCAGAGAGAACAAAATAACACTGCTATTGTTATATAAAATGCTACCGCTTCTTAAGTACACAAAATGTCATAGATTAGGTATGTTGTTAGGTGAGGTGGTTTGTCTTTCTTTTTGACATTATTGGAAAGTCAGTTTTAGTACACTTTGCAAGAGCACAGTGTGTGCAAAGACGCCCTTCATTCTTTTAGAAATCATAGGAAATGTCCTTTGCTCTATATAGTAATATGTTTCCTTATAGGATCATAGGGGGTTTTAAAGCCTAGCCATTCATGTCCCAATTTTTCCAATTATCAATGTCCAAGGACTAGAATGGCTTTGGTATATGCTTGTACATTAGAGCATCTGCAAGCTGCCCTTGTCCATAACAGACACATATGACAAGTCAGGGGTGAATTTTCGATTTTCCATCCATTGGTCCAAATTGGGTTAAATAGGCTATTTGAAGAGCTCTGCTTTTTATGAATGAGGATTCTGTTTCAGAGAAGGGGCAATGTGTGAGACACATACTTGTCCCGCCAACATATTTTGTTTATGTCACAGACAAGGTTTAGATCCTTAGAGTGGGTAATTCTAGTGTTATTTCTTTTGCAAATGTATAGTAGATCCATCAAGGTTGACTTGGAGAGTGCCTTGTAGGTTAGGTATAAATCAGCTTCAGTAGTTTGTAGGAGACTGAGTACAGGGACATGGCTTTGAGATGGTCTGTATAGGATATATTATTTATACATTTTATTCTTTTAGTGGGGAATCACTGTTGCTACTGCAGCTGTTGCAAAAGCCTTGTCTGGTGCATGCCAAAGGGTGCATTGTACTCAATTATTGATCTGATGAGGGCTGAGTACAGTGGAAATATGATCTCCTTACATCTGTATGCCATGGCCTTACTTATAAGTTGTGCCATGTAGAAGAACATTTTAACTACCATGTTATATGGTGATCAAAGTTCAGGTTGCTATCGACTTGATATCCCAAGTCCCTTACCAGTAATCTGCTGTTAGGGGAGTTTTATCAATTTTGTAATTTGCAGGGGTGGTCATCTTCCCAAACACAGCAGTTTTATCAATGTTGTAGTTTGCAGGAGTGGACATCTTTACAAATACTTACTGCAGTTTTATCAATGTTGTAATCTGCAGGGTGGTCAACTTCTCAAGATATTAGGGTAGTTTTATCAATGTTGTAATTTGCAGGGGTGGTCATCTTCCCAAAGTCTTAACGCAGTTTTATCAATATTGTAATTTGCAGGCGGGGGGGGGGGTGGTGGTGGTGGTAATTTTCTAAAACTCTTAAGGCAGTTTTATCAATGTTGTAATTTGCAGGAATAGCCATTGTCCCAAAGCTTATAATTATGCATTTTTTGCCCTGTGTTTCAGGTTGTGCCTCTGTCAGATCCTCCTGGAGTTTATCTACATGTTTTTGGGGATTCAGTGATAGCACCCAGCTTGCAATCATCAGTACATTTGGTCAGCCAAAGGCCATCTACATTTGCCTTGACATCAGAGAAGTTTATAACAAACAGGAGAGATCACAGTGCAAAACTCTGTGGGACATCACTAATAATAGGTGTCTCAAAGGAGGACGCTTCCCCGACCTTAACGTCATGTAGCCAATCTATCCAATCCATGAGCTATTTGGCTGTCCATCAGGTGACATAGGGATTTATACTTAAATTTGTGAATTTGCTTACAATACCCAAGTGAGGTATTGCATCAAATGCCTTTGCCAGTTCAAAGTAGGCAGTAAGAATCATTTTGTCCTCTTTCATGGCTCTATTGAGCTTCCCGAAGAACTCCACAAGGTTTAGTAGGCATGACTTGCCCAAAACAAAACAGAACTGGGATGTGTCCAATGTTCAGAGATTTTCTATGTGTTTGTTTATTGGGCCCAAGAAAATTATGTCCATGGCCTTGCATATAAGACTTGTCAAACTTATGGGTGTGTAGTTCCCTGTATCTGTTGATGGTTGTCCTTTATGTAGTGGGATGACTGTTGCAGTCCAACAATCCTTATGGAAGAAGCCTATCTGGAGGATGTGGTTAAACAGAGATTCTAGTAGGCCTGACAGGTCATGTTTCAAGATATTTAGGAAGCATCCTATAAAATTATTAGGACCCAGCAATGCAGTGTTTTTGCTTTGGAGAGGGCAGTGAGGACCTGTTCTTTAGTGATAGGTGGGGGAGAAATGATACAGGATATTTCCTTGGGGATAACTGGGTGTGATGGGGGTATGAAATTGGAGCCATATTTATTGGCCATCAGATTTGCTATATCCTCTGGTTTGGTGTAGGTAGTTCCATTTACTGTTAGTTCAGTACACAGATGGGTGTTTTCCTTAAAGCTGTGTACATGTATTATGGATATCCTTAGCCTGGGAAGTATTTTTTCTTCAAAGTTGGCTTTGTTTGATTTGATTAGTTCCTGGGTCACCTGCTGAGACTGATGAGGGAGTTTTTTTGCCTGTTGGGCATACCTCTTCCTGTTTTGGGGGAGGATTTCCTTTCTTTTGCCGTACAACCTGATTATACTGAGGGTCCACTAGGAGATCTTGTTTTTGGAGTTTGTCCTACATTTATTTAATTTTGGCACTGCTTTTCCTATACAGTCATTTACATGCTTGTACAGAATTTCTGAAACCACTTTTGCATAGACCACAATGTTATCTGAGTTTGTGGGGTGGGACTGGAATTTAGCTATGTCATCGCTTAATAGGAGGTAGTTAGCCTTGAAAAAGTTCTTAAAGGTTCTGGGGTTTGCTGGGAGTTTAGGCTTTATATTTATTTCAAGAGTGACAGCTTTGTGATCTAATCTGTCAAGTGAGGACATTACACTGGGGGAGGGGTGCAACATTCCCTCATATTTGGGAGTACCAGATCCAGAATATTTGCACCCCTAGTAGGTGTGGAGACTAGCTGCTCCAGGGTATCTACACTGACAAAATCCTGGAATCTTTCAGCCTACATTTTAGCAGTTGTGTAAGTATCCCAGTTTATGGTCAGATAATCAGTCATGAATATGGTATTGGCCTGAATGCTGAGTGATTCTAGTACTTTCAGGTACATGGTATGGTTATCCAAGGTCACAGACGGGGAACTATAGCTTGCAAGAATATGGTATTAGACTTTTCGTAAGGTTAGTTGTGCATGGAGTAGCTCAAGTGTGTCAAAATGTGTGGAAGGCATTATAGCCTTGCACTGCCATGGCTTAAAACCATGTCTCAGTAACTGCACAGATGTCAGCTCTATCCAGGGTTATGAGTGCTTCCAGGGAGGGAGCTCCTTGTTGAGACTCCTAGCATTGAGCAGTAATAGCTTTATTTTATCTTGAGCAGAATTTGCAGTGTTGTAAGGTTTATCAGACTGTATAAACATTAGAAAGGTACTAGAGGGGTGGATAATATTTTGGCCAGTATTCAAAAGCCTAGTGGGGACAGGGGCAGAACTTCTCTGGCAAAATACTGTGGTCTTTCGATCATGTCCTCCTAAGTTTGCCTGGACATTTTTAAGGCTGAACTTGTTAAAATAACACAAATGTTTTTTGAAAGAGGCTACCAAGTGATTTAATTTACAGAATTATTCACAAAGTGATGTAAGGATGGAGTTCTAAGTTTATACCATTACTAGTCTTGGGTAGAGAAAACTTAAATTTATCTAGACCTTATGCAGACCAGACTTTTACTAATAATATGGTCTTAACATATGGTGAAGGTTCTAGAGAGATTAAAGATATTACGATGAAAAACTGGATTATTTTTGAGAATGAACAGTGACCTTATGCGATCAAAAGTCAAAGGTCCTAAATTTGTGTACAGAATGGGAAGGAAACTTATGTTCTTGTTTGAACATCCAATGCTAAATATTCCCACATAATATAAAACCTACCACTAAATGTGGCACTTGTTCACAATGTACTTGCATACTAGAAGAGCAAACTTTAGAGTTATCACGTGCCATATCTGATATTTTTAAAAAATGAGAACTTTACCACTAGAGGTATTGTTTACATAGCTGTTTGTAAAACATGTGAATTTTACTATGTGGGGAAAACAGAAAGGCAACTTAGAAGAAGAATTTATGAGCATTTGTACGCAATTAATCATAATATGAATAATGCACTGTATAAGCATTCTTTGGAATGTCAAGGGTTTATTAATTTCAGGTTTGGTATTTTTGAAGTAATCTCTAAGAATCCCAGGGGTGGATGGTGGGAATTACAAATAGAAATACGTTAACTAATGTGTTAATTAAAAGTGAATGCCACAACAGAACCAGGGTTAAATGAGAAGATTTTAATTCTGCCTGTTTTAAAGATAAAAGCTCAAACAGTGTAATACTATTTTATTCAAATTTGGTTTTAATCAAGCTTAATTGTTTTATATGCACTATTTTTTAATTGATTGATCTATTTAAACCCAGTTTTTGTGTGTGATAATTATTCTAAAGAAGTCCCAGAACTTTAGGGAGAAAGCATTTAATAAACGTGTTGCTTTTTGGTGTTTTACACTTCTGGACCTATTGGACCTTTTCTATAGCTGTTGGATTATCTTGCTGGCTGCCACTTTTATCCTTGATTTTAGTTTTATGAACCTTGAAAAGGTACTAGAGGGGTGGATATTGCTTTGGCCAATATTCAAAAGCCTAGTGGGGACAGGGGCAGACCTTCCCTGGCAAAATACTGCTGTCTTTCAATCATGTCCTCTTAAGTTTATAAATGTTGGACCCCTTAGAATAACACCAGTGACTAAGTCAATTGTTAAAGTCAATCATCTTCTGTTTATATTGTGGTATCATCCTTGGAGAAGGTAGAATGCTGCTCAGTGCTAGTCTCATACCTGCTTAGGACACATACTCTGAAAACTCCATCATATCTTACTTCATGTAGTCCAGGCAGGTACATCTCTAGTCATTAACACACACATGGATTATGACAGAGTCATACTGGTACATGTCATTCAATGTCCTGAGTGACTGAGTGCGTCATCTAGCAGACCTTCCCCCCGATAGCTACTGACTGTGACAGTTTCCTTGCTCAGCTTGGTGAGGGGGGCATCAGGGTGTTTTACAACAGAGTCTACAAAGACCAATATATTGAGTCATGTGGTAGTTTGCTGTAAGGGCTTAGAGTCTGAGACATTGTGAGATGTGGTTGTATGTTTCCTGGGGAGTGTTGACTTTGTAGAGTGTTTGAGAGGTTGCTGAGGGCAATGTATGGAAGGTCTTTGAGGTTTGGGTAGATTGTATTTAAGAGCCTCAACATATGTGAGTTTGTGTGTCTGATCTATAGTAGGTGTAGAGTGTGTGTGTGCGTGTGTGTGTGTGTGTGTGTGTGTGTGTGTGTGTGTGTGTGTGTGTGTGTGTGTGTGTGTGTGTGTGTGTGCGTGCATGTGCGTGTGTGTGTGTCTGTGTGTGTGCGTGTGAGCACGTGTGTGTACGCATGTGTGTGCGTGTGTGCATGCGCGCACACATGTGTGTGTGTATGTGTGTGTGTGTGTATGTGTATGTGTATGTGTGTGTGTGTGTGTGTGTGTGTGTGTGTGTGTGTGTGTGTGTGTGTGTGTGTGTGTGTGTATGTTACTGGCAACCTGTTTGGAGATATCAGTGTCTGTATGTGACAGCTTTGCCTCCAAAAACATTGCAATTGCACTTCAACCAGGAACAAATAAAACAACAAACAGTTCCAGCACACCTGCAGAAGAATGTGAAGTCCACTCCAGTGATGTAAAATCAATACATCCCTTAATGTGATCAAAAAATGCTGTAAAAGCAGTAGGAAACACAAAGCGCTTTTCGCCCACCGAGTGGTTTCAACTTCTACCCTGCACCAGTTATGCTTTGAGGTATCTCCTCAAGGTCTAAAGAAGTTATAGACAAACTTTGTTCCTCCCTTATTAGGCCTGTTATTGAATACTATAACCCTTTTGGCATGTACCTTGCTAAGCACCAGAATAAACATGTGGGTGCGAATGAACTGAGATGTACCTCCCTGGATTATATGAAGAGAGATATGAGGAACCTCTCTGAATACATGTTGCAGGCGGGTATGAGTCTCAGACTGAGCAGCATTCTGAAGTCAGCAAGAATATTACCACAATACAAACAGAAAATGATTCACTTCAATAATTGGCTTAGCTACTGGTGTCATTGCAAGGGGATCCAGTATTTGTCAGCCTGGGATGATATGATCAACAGATCATGTTACTTTGCCAGAGATGGTCTGCACCTGTCACAGCTGGGCTTTCAAATACTGGCAAAGGCATTAACCAACCCTATAGTACCTTTTTCAGCAGTGCCAAGACAACAGACCTACCAATGTAACAAATTCTTCTAATGCCAAGATGAAGGTAGTACTGCTCAATGCTAGGGGTCTCAACAAGAAACTGCACTCCCTGGAAGCTGTCCTCACCCTGGAGAATGCTAACATCTGTGCAGTTACAGATATGCAGTTCAAGGCTGCAGAAGGTACTCCAGATGTGCAAGGCTACAATGCCTATCAAACATTCAGATCACCCTCTGAAAAGGAAAAAAAAAAACAAAAGGAGGAGGAGGTGTTTCCATTTACATAAAAAAATAATCACACCTCTAGACTGGTCAAGCAGGATGAAGCGCTTGAGCTACTCCGTGTTCAGCTGACCATAGACAAAATCCCCCACCATATCATCGCTAGCTACAGGTCCCCAACCATGAACCATAATGACCAGTCCGGATACCTGAACTTGCTAAAATCACTTACCATTCAGCCCAACCCCTTCATAACCTGGGAAACATGCACAACCATTAATATTCGGTGACAGAGATTCCTATACTTTGTCAATGCAAATGCTCTGGAACAGTTGGTGTGTACGTCTAGCCAAAAAAGCAAGCCACCCTGACTATATAGACTATATAACAAAAGAAAGAAATCCCTGTCTCGAAGTTAGTGGGAGAGTATACAACAGAGGACACAATCCCTCATTACTCCCAACGGGCCGATCAAAGAACTAGTCAAGTTTTCGAAAGCTAAGTAGGAGACTAAAATATCCTCCAAAGCAAAGGATAATACAAAACATTGTTTTAATTATGTCCAAAATCTTAAGGGGAAACACTCAACAATGTGCAGGGTTGGTTGGAGATGGCGCTATCTATACTCAGCCAGAAGAAATAGCAAACCTAATAACCGATAAGTTCAGCTCATATTTCACCCTCTCATCTCCTTTGGGCACTCCTCATAAAATACCCCCTACCATTCCCTTGTCTGTTATCACAAAAGAAAAGGTAATCAGTGTGGTCTCTAAAGCTAGAAATGTAGAATCGGTGGGCCCTAACAGAATCCCAGGGTGCCTGTTAAGTAGCCTGAAACATGACCTAGCAGACCCACTCAGATTTCTATTTAACCACAGTCTCCAGACAGTCTTTGTCCCTGTTGAGAGAAGGACAGCAACAGTTATCCCTCTGCACAAAGGGGGGCCATCAACTGACCCAGGAAACTACCAAGCCATAATTCACAGTTAAGGAAAGGATAATCATGGACCTGATTAACAATGACATAGGAAATTTCCAGACTCTAGACCCAACCCACTTCAGCTTCATCAAGGCGAGGTCCTGTCTGCTCAATACAGACGTCTTTGAGAAGGTCATTAAGGCCAAGAATGAGGTAAATACAGTGTAAACTACCTACCTTGACCTGGCCAAGGCATTTGACACAATAACCTACTCAGATATTATAGATAAACTCACAAAATTGGACATGACCTCTACGTTACCAGATGTATAGCCAAATGGCTCATGGATAGGACACTTGTTGTTATTGTGGATGAATCCACATCCAGAAAGAAGCCACTCACCAGTAGAGTACCACATGGCTCAGTGCTGGCCCCCTCTTGTTTGGAATATACCTCTCAGATTTCAGGGCAAATGTAGATGAACTTTGGATAACCACGTTTGTTGATGACTGCAAGTTGGGGGCAATCATTGACTTCTAAATGATGTTGATATCCTGCAGAAAGGTCTGATGAAGACTAATGATTGGTTCAGAGCCATGGCCCCAAATCAAATGCAAAAAAGTGCATAATAATACCCTATGAGAAATCAAATATCCCTATTACAACATTGATAGCACCCCCCACCCCCCCAAGAGTGGCCTATTGGTGAGAGGACCAAAACTAAACACTCTCAGGTAGCTCAACGGAGAAAAACCAGCAATAATGTCATTGACAAAAGTGTATTTATTCCACCACAAGTAAAAATGACACAAGCGCTTTCGCTCGGAAAATTTCGAGCTTTTTCAAGTGAAAAACATTTCATTGACAACTACCCCCCTCCCCTATAATACCATTTTATACCATTTTTTACCATCTACATACTTTCTCTTATTCCTCATTACTTTCCTATTGGCATTTCATTTTATCTTGATGCTTTTATTTTCATTTTTTTCTCTTAGAATGCTTATTAAAGTTTTAAATGTATTGTTTTTTTAATTTGATTATTTATCTATAAGGTAACCAAATGACACTTTTAGAATTAAATTATTTAATATTTTAAATTAATCATTTGAAAAACTGTAACCAAGGAATTATAATTGTATTAACTTTATTATTGTAAATATATGAATGCATTGTTAGTGTGTAATAGCAAGCTTCAGAGTGATGTTTACTTGGTTTTCTCATTTTATTTGTATTATTTAATTTAAAATTGAGTTGTCTTTTTAAAATCCAAGAGTAAAAATCAATTAATTAATTAACGCTCTGCTATTTAAGTAACTGCTGTTACTAGAGGATTGTTTTTCACTTGAAAAAGCTCGGAATTTTCTGAGCGAAAGCGCTTGTGTCATTTTTACTTGTGGTGGAATAAATACACTTTTGTCAACGACATTATTGCTGGTTTTTCTCCGTTGAGCTACCTGGTAGTGTTTAGTTTTGGTCCTGTTTCGTAGTATCGCATTTTTTGGCTTTTGTTCCTTTTCCTATGGCTGCAGAAGCGGAGGCATTTAACCCAGAAACAACGCCGGTTTTATTAAAGGAAACTATCGCTGATCCTCCTGTAACCCGCAGTGAGTTTAATCAAGTGCTAGCTATGCTAATGGAGCTAGCAGGTCTCCTGAAAGGGACTAATGGAGATGGTTCCCCGCTTGCAGGAAATCAACAACACGCTGTTCTGCAAAGAGGTAAAACTACACCTTTCAATGTAGAAGGGCGCAATGGGACATTAACTACAACGCTGACTGTCCCAACTAATCCGGAAGCGCTAAGGGCTTCTAATATTGAACGAACTGAGCAAACAGTACGAAAGAAAGTTCTTAAGGACAAAAACAAGGATTTTAATTTTTCCAGCTGGGCAGGGCAACAATTTGCCTTTCACAAAGGTACTGCTTCTCCCAATATTGTCAAAAGTAGAAAATGACTTTGATGAATTTAAAAACAAGTTGTATTCTTTTAGAAGTAACCAATTGGAGATAGATTATCTCCGAGAATGTATAAATGTTAAGCGAATACCAAAAGGGTTACGCTTTTATAAATTCCCAAATAATGTTAAAGCTGGGACTGAATATTATAAAAAGCTCTGCGATATTTTCGACAGAGCTGGAATAGAAATGTTGCAATTAATGGTTACTGAATATGAAGCAAAAGCTAAAGTTTTAATGAATGAATTGAATGTTTTGAATTAAACTGTTACAGTTAATAATGATTTTTCTATGATTAAGCATGATTACGAAAAAGTTTTTAATGATGTAGATCAATTTTGTGGGAAAGTACTAAATAGGAAAATACGGAAATTAGAAAGGGATTTAATGGAATATAGGGAAGGTCTAGCCTACCCTACCATTAATAAGACTAGAACTGAGTATGGGCAACAAACTTTTGAAAATAATGTGAGAGATGAGAGTTGTCCTAATGATGCCCCCCCCCCCCCCCGCAGAAGCAAAGGGCTGGTGGAAAAAGGGAGAAATTTCCAAAACCAGGATTTTCATCAACACCCCGGGAGGACCGGGGCATGGGAACAGAAGTTCCAGAAACATCCGAGGGTTGGAAGCAACAGATAGCTCCAATTATTAATTTTGTATCACAAGATGAACTAAGATATGAATCAAATCCTATTTTTTTAAACAATGATAGCAATGATAATATTTTGCAAATAAAAGAAGGAAATTGTATCATATGCAAAAGGAATGACTACACTATTTATAATTATATGGATTTTGGTATAAATCATATTGCATTTGACATTTTTACTCGAGGGCTCCATTTTGTCCCCAGTAAATACTGTCATTTACCGTCGCTCTTGATTGAACTTAAATTGTTTACCAGAGGCCTAAATTTGATGCTCTTATTTGGGAATAAATCAAGTGGTAAACAGGGGTTATCTAGAAAAAGTACTGTTAATCCTATTATGCACCCGGTAGTTAAGTTGTTTGAAGAGCTAGTAGAAAATGACCTTCGTAACTTGTCTGTAAATGAATCCAGCACAACGCAAGGTACTATTAGTGGTGATGAACTTGACTTCATCAAATTTTTAAGGAAAGAAAAAATAAGAATTATGAAAACTGACAAAGGTGGGGGTGTTGTGTTAATGTATGATTCAGACTACGAGGCACATATCCACCATATGTTGCAGGATGATGAGCAATATACCTTAATTTCCCGCAATGAATATAATATAGCTCTTTCTAAAATTAAATATCTATTATCTGATTACCTTTTGCAGGGTGTTATAAATGAAAAGCTTTATAACTATTTATACGTCAATAAACCAAGAACCCCTGTACTATTTGGCATTCCTAAGACTCACAAAGGGATAGATCCCCTTAATTTTAGGCCAATAGTATCAGGGGCAGGAGGTGTGATGGAGCCCCTAGGGAAATTCATCGATCATATAACTAAGCGTTTTGTGTCAGGTTTGCAATATGTATGCAAAGACTCATGGGAGTTTCTGAAAACTATTCCACAAAATAAATTTTCAGCCGGGTTATTAATGGTTACAATAGATATTAAAGATTTATTTCCCAGCATCCCCCATGAAATAGGTCTTGATTGGTTTTGCGATTTCTTTACCCAGGAAACTAATCTGGGTAATAACCTAATGAATTTAATAGTGGACCTAATGAGGATTGTACTTGAAAACAATTTTGTTTTTTTCAATGGAGAATTGTTTAAACAACGCAAAGGGGTGGCTATGGGAGCTTCCTGCGCCACCCTCTATGCAAATGTGGTTCTCCATAGATGGGAATGTGCTCACATTTTCACCTAATTTTGGGCAAAGCAACTGATATATTATTGTAGGTACCTGGACGACATCTGTATCCTATGGGGAGGGACAGAAAATGAGCTAGTCGCTTTTCTAGCATACATGAACACCACCACAAATTATTTACATTTCACACATTCTATTAGCACTACTGAGTTGCATTATCTTGATGTCACAATTTATAAGGATTTGGAAACTGGCCAGTTTCAGTCAAGAATTTTTCGGAAACCCACTTTTTCCAACTCCCTATTGCACTATTCTAGTTTGCATCCCTTTTACCAGAAAAAGGGAATAGTGAAGGGACAGTTGATTAGGGCTTCCAGGATGTGCAGTAAAGAGGAGGATTTTGATAATGAAATTGCAACCTTACATTCTATGTTTTTTCAACATGGATACCCCTTGGATTTGTTAAATACCTTAACAGCTGAGGTAAGGAAGCTTAGGGATTCCACATATGCACCACTCCTTGGCCAAGGACAAACAGATTTGGTTTCCTTTACAACAACTAGTGATGGTCCATTAGGTAATAGATTTTTTTACACATATTCTAATAAAGCCCCAGAAATAGAAAGGGTGGTCTCAAAATATTGCCCAGTACTCAGGTCCAATGAGGATTTTCAGCATAATCTCTCCCTCAAGCTGAAATTTGTTAGAAAGAGAAGTACAAATTTCAAAGAATTGTTTGAAAGAAGACCACGGCTGTGTGAAGGTAGGCAACAATCCCGTAGAGGGACTTTTAAATGTGGAGCCTGCAACCAATGCCATGCAATCTTAAATGGTGGTAATATATTCCTTCAATCAAGAAAATATAACATTAAACCACAGGGTTACTTCTCTTGTGGCACCAAAGGGGTGATTTATTTGGGCATATGTATGACCTGCTCAAGTTTCTATGTGGGTAAAACAGAAAGGGAATTTAGAAAAAGGCTCTATGAGCATTTCTATGATATAGAAAAGAAAAAAGAGAACAATGCTTTCTATAAGCATTCCCTTAACTGTCCTAACTTCAAGTTAAAGTTCATAGTTCTTGAGCAGGTCACCCGGGATGCCAGGGGAGGGGAGGGGATTGGGAGGCAACCCTGGAATATAGGGAGCTCATTTGCCAGCTATGATTAGATGCAGGGAAACCACCTGGACTTAATGAAACTATAAGCATTAGTTCAGTGTTAAGGTTAAGAAGGGCAAGGTTATGATTGTTTATTGACCATAAATTGTCATTTTGATTTCATTGACAACTACCCCCCCTCCCCTATAATACCATTTTATACCATTTTTTACCATCTACATACTTTCTCTTATTCCTCATTAGTTTCCTATTGGCATTTTATTTTATCTTGATGCTTTTATTTTTATTTTTTTCTCTTAGAATGCTTATTAAAGTTTTAAATGTATTGTTTTTTTAATTTGATTATTTATCTATAAGGTAACCAAATGACACTTTTAGAATTAAATTATTTAATATTTTAAATTAATCATTTGAAAAAGCCAAGGAATTATAATTGTATTAACTTTATTATTGTAAATATATGAATGCATTTTTAGTGTGTAATAGCAAGCTTTAGAGTGATGTTTACTTGGTTTTCTCATTGTATTTGTATTATTTAATTTAAAATTGAGTTGTCTTTTTAAAATCCAAGAGTAAAAATCAATTAATTAATTAACGCTCTGCTATTTAAGTAATTGCTGTTACTAGAGGATTGTTTTTCACTTGAAAAAGCTCGGAATTTTCCGAGCGAAAGCGCTTATGTCATTTTTACTTGTGGTGGAATAAATACAGTTTTGTCAACGACATTATTGCTGGTTTTTCTCCATTGAGCTACCTGGGAGTGTTTAGTTTTGGTCCTGTTTCGTAGTATCACATTTTTTACCTATTGGTGAGAGATCTGGATACTCCGATAGATAATAATATGAACTTTGACCACCATGTGTCCACAGTGTTGAGGAAATCCTTCTATGTGGCTCAGCTTATAAATAAGGGCATAGCATATGGCTCTAACAATGTCATAGTACCACAGTACTCAACCCTCATCAGACCAATATTCAAGTGCAGTTCATCCTTTGACATGTACCAGGGCTCAGTCTTGGGGTCTCTGTTGTTTGGGATATACATTTCTGAGGTGCAGTCCAAAACCAGTGGGCTATGGCTGAACAAGTTTGCAGATGACTGAAAGCTGGGTGCTGTCATCAATTCTCCTAGTGGTATAAACATCTTTCAAGAGGGTCTCACCAAAACAAATGACTGGTGCCAAAAACATAGCTCCAAACTGAATGACAAAAAATGCATCGTCATCCCATTTGGGGAGAGTGACGTCCCCACAAATTATCACGTTAATAACAATGTCTTAAGCATGCAATCAGTTGTGAGGGACTTAGGCACCCAGATTGATATGAAAAATGACTTTTGACCACCATATTGCCTCCCTTGTATGGAAAGCTTTCTACATGGCCCACCTCATTAGTAAGGGTATCTCATCCAGGGACAAAGAGGTCATAACATCCCTGTATTCTTACTTTATAGGACCCATTATTCAGTACAATGCCCCTTTTGGCATGTACCTCACAAAGCACATTCAGCAGCTGGAGAGACCACAGAGGTTCCTTACCAGGAGAACACAGAGCCTCAGACATCTACCCTACACAGATACATGCATACATACAAATATTTCAAGCATGGGTATTAATGCCCTTATAGCATGCCAATATACCAAATCACTTGTGCCCATAATAAGCGTCCAGGCTGTTGTTAAACATATCTAAACTAGTACTTGATTTAATGTAATTTGGTAGTCTCTTCCACGCATCAGCTACTCTGTCAGAGAACCAATTAGTACACTTCTTGTTTCTATAGAATCCTCTACATAGGTTGTTTGATGGTTCTCTTGTACTTTTTGATAACCCCAAACATTCCCAGAGGTAGTTGTCCCTAAATGCCCTATATACCTGAATAAGATCTCCTCTTAGATATCTGTAAAAGCCATTGTACAAGTTCAGATATTTTAGCCTTTCATAATAACTTAAATGTTGACATCCATGGATGCCCTTGGTGTATTTTCACTGCACTCTTTACACTTTACTGATGCTTGTTTTCTTATAGGTTTTCCATATTATACTCATGTTTGGGTCTAATGTAACTAACAAATAATGACTTCATTATTTTTAATTTCATAGACTTTATACATCTTTTTATACAACCTATAATTCTATAACTATCATAAACCAATTGATTGATGTGATTGGAAAAAGTCATATCTGAATCTACCCATATACCCAGGTCCTTAAATGAGTCTAGAGTTTCAATCACTGTGTGCTGTATTAAATATTTACCTTTCAGTTTATGTCTGCCAAATCTCATATACTTAGTTTTTGTTGTAATTATCAGCATATTATTCTCCTGTGCCCAAATGATCAATTTGGTCAAGTTATTTTGCAGACATGCCTTATCTGTAACACTTGTAATCACTTTATCCAATTTCAGATTGTCTGCATATAGACTGTAGAACACCTCAGATGAAAAAGTTAGGTTTGAAAGATACAATCTAAACAAGTAAGGAGCTAGGACAGAGCCCTATGGGACAACCTGACTGTAACCAATGATTTCTCCTGTCCAGTTGCTGTATGATACTTGCCATGTCCTATTTGTAATCCATACAGCTATCCATCTTATCAAGAGTACATCAATACCTAGTTGTACTAATTTGTTGATCAGTGTTTTGTGTATGACTCTGTCAAAATGCTGAAGTTAAAGCTATATAAATTACATCACAACACAATTTTTCATTCATAGCTGTTATTATATTGTTATAGAACATCATGTTACAGGTGGTAATAGATCTGTTTTCAACATATGCATGCTGATATATGGTTTTAAATCCCACCCTATCCAGTTCTGACAATAACTTATCCAATATTACCTTTTCCATTATTTTTTCACAACATGAAAGTAGACTTAAGTGCCTATATGACTGGATTTGTCCTACTCCCCTTTCTCTTAAAGACAGGTTTAATAAGCACATATCTGCAATCTTGAGGAATCTCCCCATATTTATATGACCTAGTGAATAATAAATATAATGGTACTGTAAGTTCTTGCTGACGTGTTCACAGGTCATTGTTACTAATTCTGTCTTCTCCCCATGCTTTGTTTGGATCAAGTTTGCGCAGTTCTTTTTCAATATAATCTAATTTAATTCCAGTATTTCGGGTTACCAGGATGTCACTTGGACAATTTATCACCCCTTTTTTGCAGCCAAAGAAGTGTTTTGCATACGATTTTGTAAATATATCTGTAATCTGTTGTGTCTGAGAATAAATTTTAGAATCTGCATTCAGTTTATCAATTTGTATGTCTTTACTCCTTCCACATCTCATGTATCTATAAAAAATATTCTTATTATGCTCAATATCTTTATATAAAATTTCTTCAAAATTTTCTTGCTCTTGTCTCACACTATGCCTAATCTGCTTGTCCATCTTGCTTACTTCAGCTTTCAAAGTTGCAGTTAGACCTCTCTTCTACTTCTTATATTTTTTGCCTCTCACCTTAATCAGATATCTTGTTCTTATGGAAATATATCCCCCCTGATGTTGTATGTCTAGATCCTGATGTTAAACAATTTTCTTTGTTTTTTTGCACTCAAACAATTTCTCTTTCAAAACATTTCACATTCCATCTGCAGTTTTTCCACTGAACACCTCACTCCAGTTAGTTTTACATAGTGACTGTTTTGCTTTCATATAAACTGTAATTAACTTTCTGTTCATTGGTTTAGATTTCAGTTTGGCAGAATTATCTAGCAACAAATTAACCTTTATAACCACATGATCACTGCACATCAATGGTGGTAAAACTTTACTTAAAATAGTAATTTCTTTAGGAACACAAACAATGTCTAGTAGCCTCTACTCAGTCTCATACAGACTCCTCAGAGGTGACCTCTGTCTGGCATACAAAGCAATCTCAGACCCCACCTAGATGGGACTGTTGCATATCCACAAGTCAAGCTCCATTCAAGTAAACCACACGTGTGACCTCAACCTGGTCTGTGACATCAATAGGACTTGTTGCCGGGACAGATTTATGTCCCAGAGTTTCCCCCTTCTGTGGAATAGGCTCCCTCTCCATGTCAAGCAGAGCACCTCATTAATTCTTTTTAAGCGCAACCTGGATAACAGAAAATACACCCTTAGGATTCCACCTGTGACCCTGCTGGACAGGGGCATTGGGTTCTCACTAGTCAGAGCATGTGCTAAATTCCTGGCTAGGCTTGTAAGGACCTCAGGCCAATAGCCTAGTAACTTCCTTTGATCCTTTGATCTTATGATACCTCACCAGGCATCGGCAACAGTTGGAGCATGCTCATAGGTTTTTTACCAAAAATTACAGGGTATAATGAACATGTCATATAGTGACATATTAAAAGCTTTAACACTGTATTCAGTTTCCTACTGATTACTGAGGGGTGATCTTTGCCTGACCTACAAGGCAATCTCTGACCCAGGCCTGATGGAAATGTTGCATATTCAAAAAACTAACTGCACAAGGGTTACCAGTTCCAAAGATCTAAACCTGATCTCTGACATGAATAGATCATGCTGGAGAGACATATATGTGGCCCAGAGATTGCCCCTCCTCTGGAATAGACTTCCTTTTCACGGGAAGCAGACCCTTTCCATCTTCAAGCACAATCTGGACCGATGGATGGAAGATCGCAAATTCAGTCCTGGGGTGGCACCCATGTCTTTTATGGACAGAGGCAGTCTGTAAAAATAGTCAAAATACAGCTTGTAACCTTGTTATCTTACCCCATGACTAGAAAATTGGGTAAAATCATTTTAAAACTGGGTAGGCCTGTAAGAGTTCCTTGTGAGGGTCCATATTAGATCAGTGAAGGTTTAGCTTGTCGAACACGTAAACATCGACAGCTAAACAGCGAAAGCTTAAAACTGTAAATGGACACTTCCGCAAATTTTTTCACAGGGAAAGAATTTGCTTGGCCATTATCGGGAATTTGCCCTTTTCCCCCAATGTAGAGCGATCTCGGAGTTGGTATATTTAGTTAGGGGGTGTGGGGGGCACAGTCCCCCACATTGGGGCTGTGAAGGTGAAGCCCCCCTACTTAATTAGGGTTTGAAAGTTTGTTTTAGTGTCCCACAGCCAAGCAAATTTTTTCCCTATGAAAAAATTTGTGGAAATGTCCGTTCGCAGTTTTAAGCTTTCGCTGTTTAGCTGTTGACGTTTAGGTGTTTGACAAGCTAAACATTCGATTATATAATATAGACCCTCTCTGTGAAAGATTATAAGCTCTGTCCAACTACTCAGTGTCGCAGACTGCTGAGAGGTGATCTGACCTTAGCCTTCTGTGCCGAGCATTCTTTGAACTCTTTCACCTAAACAGAACCTGTAGTTAAGCAAAAACCTTCTCTAGAGACCTAAACCTCTGCTAACACATTAACATCACCAAATGATGTGACAGGTACCTAAATTAATGTATTTTTCTATTGTGGAACAGGCTGACCCTACCTATTAAGCATAGGCCTTCCTTTGCAACTTTTAAAATCCATCTGAACAACTGAATGGATGATTGCAATTTTTTTCCTGGGATTTGTGGTGGAAATCTACTTAGTGGGGGAGCATTGTTGTTCTCCCATCAGTACTACGTGATGTGGCTGAGACTATAATTAAGCCTCTTGATTGTCACTTTCTCTGTAAGTAAAGTAAGAACCTGTCCATTTATTTATTTACTGAGAAAATTCAGTTAGGTCATAGTAGACCACTCTTCAGCAGAGACATGAGGAGAAAAGCTCCAAAAAATAAACATCAAATTACATCACAGATGGTCAACAAAACATAAAAATGGGCATAAAATATTATACAAAAAAGACTGAAGGCTAGTTATTCCACTAAAAGACTTCAACATTGAAAATAAAAGGGAGTAAACATAAAACAAATACATTTTCAGTTTGTAAATCAAAAGCAGGAAGCAAAGACAATTGAAAAAAATATGTTTAAAAAGGGATAATTTAAGGAAATATATTAATTTCAGTAATTTCAATGTAGAGTGAGAAAACAGGCATTACATTACGAGTAAAAGAAATAATGATTTAGACATAGTATGAAATGAGTTATGGGATGTAGATGGCCAGAGAGCTACTACATATTATACAGAGAGGAGTATAAGTAGAAATTTTAGAGGGAAAAAGAAAAGCATTGTGGTAGAAAAAGTATAGTGTGGAGGAGGTGAATTTCTGATGATATGATCTAAGCAAGTCTAATTAAATTCTTTGATTTTTGGTGATTGGTTAGTATTAGTACATGGTTATGATAAGAGGAAACTAGAAGGGAAAAGGAGACCTGCAATCTTTTAAGAGGCAGTCACCCTGTTGCAACAAAGGGAGTGGTATCTTTGAGATGGTATATATATATATATATATATATATATATATATATATATATATAATTTTTATTATTTTACATTATTTTACATTTGTTGATCGGGAGAGTCCAACTGGATTACAAGTCCATTTTCAGTGGAGGCCTGGGGAGAAAAGCTCCAAGAGAACAATTTTTTACAAAACATAGTTTTAAGGACAGACTTTTGACATACAATTTCCATAGAAGAGACTATGACATATATATTAACTAACAGACAGGATACATTTGTTCTCTACAATATGATATAAAATTTTAGAAGATATTCCTAAGTTTAGGATTTGTGTGATAGATTTACTATCAGAGTAAAAGCAGAGAGATGTAAAATAAGGCTCCGAGAGAGCAGATGATGCTTGCTATAGTTGAGAAGGATAACAAATTGATTTACAGTATGTCTTCTCCTGGTTTTAGTTGCTTATGGAAAGCACAACATTGCTGGGGTAGTTTTCCCTAACTCGTGGAGAGATGGGATAAACAGTAGATTAACAGTCCTAAGTGGGTACAGTACTATGATTGGTTGGCTTAGCAGAGTTACTTAAGTTAGGTGAAGTGTTCTAATGCGACATTAGCCAGGGGGGATACAGGAGCATAGTCGATTATTCAAAAAGTGAGTTTTAACAAGTGTCTTGCACTGTGATGGGGATTTGTTGTCAGTTATGTGGGCAGGAAGGGAGTTCCAGGTTTTTGCTATACAGTGGCTGTAGACAGACTTACCAGCTTAATTGTTATATTTGGTTACTTTGAGGAGGTTCTGTGTGCTAGACCTCAAGGGCCTGGTGGTTGTATAGGGTTGCAAAAGCTTTTGTAGGGCTGGGGTGTTTTCAGAGTTATGTATTATTTTGTGGGCTAGTGATAGTTGATTGAGTTGAAGTAGTAGTGGTAGTTCTAGCCAATGGAGTTTTTTTAGGCATTCACAGTGATGTTTTCTGATGAGAGAGGTTGTAGCGAATTTGGCTATCTTATTATAACAACTATCAAGTTTGTTTAGGTCAGATTTGCGGAGATTTGTAAGCATGGGGAGGCATAAAGTAGGGTGGATAGTAGGTGAGTCCTCGCTATTGTAATTTTGGAGTGGTCAGTGAGGAATTTTTTATTGCGATACAGTAGGCCAAGTTTTTTATGTACTTTTTTTATGGTTATAGAAATATGTAGGTCAAATCTAATGTGATTATATACTTCAATCCCTAAGAGTTTGGTATGATTTGTGGGGGTGATTGTGGTCTTGTTAAAGGAGGAGATGAAGAAAGAATCAGTGGGCGGTGTGGCTCTGTGGGAGCTAAGGAGTACTAGCTTTGTTTTACTTGGGTTCAGAATGAGCCTTTGGTTTGTAATCCAAGTTTCTGCTAGGGAAAAGCATTCTTGTGTTAGGGAGCGAAGGATGTCAATTGATTTGGCTGTGCATATTATGGTGGTATCATCTGCATATTGCACTATTGAGGCTTTAGGAATGCTGCTTGGGAGCTGATTAGTAAAGAGTGTAAAAAGAAGTGGCCCCAGGATGGAGCCTTGGGGTACTCCTAGGGAGACGAGTAGGGAGGGGGAGAGTTGGTTTTGCCACATAACAGCTTGTTTCCTTCCCTCTAGGTAGTTTTTGAGCCAGGAGATGGCAGGGGTGGTAAGGTTTAGAGTTGCTAGTGAAAGAAGGAGTTTATTGTGGTTAACCATATTGAATGCTTTGGACAAGTCAAGGAAGATGGCAGATACAAGGAGTCCGTTGTTTCTGTGAGTATTGACAATGTTGGTGAATTCTGTTAGTGCGGTGGAGGTGCTATGGAAGGGTCTAAAGCCATATTATTGTGTTGCTATTAGATTATTTTCTAGGAGATATTTCATTAGTTGCTTGTGTATTACTCTCTCTAAAATTTTAGATAAAGGGGGTAGTATGACTATAGGGTGGTAGTTATTGAGTTCCAGGGAGATTTCCCCTTCATGTAGAGGGATGATATGTGATATTTTCCATAGTTTGAGTACTATACACTCGGATATGAATTTGCTAATTAGGATGGAGTCAGGATATGATATGGCTTCTACAGCCAGGTGGAGGTATTCAGCGGGTAATTTATCTGTGGCTAGAGACATTGGTTTGAGCTTGCGGAGTAGTTTTTCAATGGATTTGATTGGTTCTGGGTGGAAGCTGAACTTGGGACAATTGTTAGTTGGGGTGAGGGGGTGGATTTGCAGGGGTGGGGATGTTGTCATAGGGTTGGTTGTTTGCAAGGGTCTGTATGGTTTCTGTAAAGTATTTATTAAATTGAGTGGTAATGTCTTCTTGGTTGTTATCTATTTTTGGGGTTGGGGTAGTTTTTTTACCTGGTTGTAGAATAGACTTAATTGCTGCCCAAAATTTTGTGGGTTGTTCCTGTGCTTATCCTGTAACTTTTGGTAGTAAGATGTTTTGTCTGTTTTGGTGAGTTTTTTGGCTTTGTTACGTAGTTCAATGTATATTTGTTTGTTCAATTGGGATTTACTGTTGAGGTAGTTGGTCCAGGCCTTGTTTCTTTTTCTGAGGAGGGATTTTGTGTCTGGAGTTAACCAGGGGGCATATTTAGTTTTAACTCTCGTTGTTCTGGAGGGGGCATGATGGTTAAGGGTGTTTAGGAAGGTAGTATTGAAATATAGTACAGCTTCATCAAGAGGTAGGTTTTTTGGGGGGGTCCAGTTGCACATTTCTATGTCGTTTATAAAGTTGGAGCGGGTTAAAGTGTTTTTTGTTTCTAATTAGGCACGTAGATATTTGGGTCAGTTGTGGTGATTTTGATCTGAGTAAGAATGTGGCTTGGTGGTCACTCAGGGTGTCTGGTAGACACCCTGCTAGGGATTTCAGTGATGGGTGGGATACAAGTATCCAATCTAGAGTGGATTGGTGTTTGATTCTCTTCTTTGTTTTTGTGGGGGAAGTGATGAGTTGGGTTAGGCCATGTAGGTTAATATGGGAGAGTGGGTTATGACTGGAACAGTTTTGCCAGTCAGTATTAAGGTCTCCTAATACTATGCTTTCCTGGGGGAGGAAGTTAGATATCCATTCTAGGAGTTTTTCTGTAATGAGAATACTGTTGCCTGGAGGGATGTAGCATCCTATAGGTTCATAGGTTTATACCAGGCTATCTGCCCTAAGGCATTTATAAGCCTAGCCCGAATTTTTGTGGCTTACACCACCCCTTATATGAAAAAATACTGTGCCCATTAGTTTGTTGTGCCTCTGTCCAGCAGTGACACAGAGATGACTCCCGGGATAAACCTACGATCTCCCATCCACAGGTCAAGATTTCTCTTGAACAGAGCCAGCGAGGTGCTCTGCCTCACATGGACCGGGATTTTATTCTACAGCATAGGGAGTCTCTGAGTGATAAATCTATCCCTCCAACACATCCTATTTATATCCGTGCTAAGGTTTAAGTTGCTTGCTCTAGTGGTTTTGGTGGATTTGGATTTTTTGAGGTGGAGCATGTCCATTAATTCCGGGCTGGACATGGCATTGTATGTCAGGCACATGTCACCTCTGAGCAGACGGTATGCAACTGAATAGAGCTGGAGTTTCTTCAATCTGGCAGCATAGGACAGATTCTGGAGTCCCTTCATCCTTTTAGTGAGGAACTTTTGGGGTCTCTCCAATTGCTGCAGATGTCGGGTGAGATACATCCCGAATGGGGCATTGTACTCGATCATTGGTCTGATAAGTGAAGAATACAGGTGAACAATGACCTCACTAGATCTGGATGTGAATCCCTTCATGATCAGGTGGGCAATGTAGAAGGTCTTTCTAACCACTTTAGCAACGTGAGTGTCAAAAGAAAGGCCACTGTCAACCTGGGTCCCCAGGTCCCTGATAACCTCTTCTGTGCTTAGTGGATTGCCACCTATATGGTAGCTTGGGGTTACCTTGTTTTTCCCAAAGGGTATGACTATACATTTTTTGGCGTTTAACTTCAGGCCATGGCTCTGGCACCAGCTATCTGTTTCCGTGAGTCCCTTCTGAAGGATATCTGTGTCCGATGCACTTTCCACTATGGTGCCCAGTTTGCAGTCGTCAGCAAACTTTGTCAGCCAAAGTCCTCCTATGTTGGCCTGTACTTCTGAGAAGTAGATGCCGAACAATAGGGGGCCAAGGACCGAGCCCTGTGGGACACCTGTCTTCACTATCATTAAGTTTTAGTTTTGTTAGAGTGAGTTCAACTTTATTGAAGTCTGGGGTTGTTACGTCTACTTTCTCAAGGATGAGGTGAGATTTATACCCTATAGCAACACCCCCCTTTTTTATCTATTCTATCACTACAAATTATATTGTAACCTGGTGGAGTGATTTCATTGTTGTGGTTGCGTGGTTTAAGCCAATCTCTGTTAGTATGACTATCACAGGTTGATAAAAGGAGAGTGGTGTATGAAGGTCATCGACTTTGTTTAGTATACTTCTGACATTTAAATTTAAAATGAGGAGCGTGGATTTGTCTCGGTGGAGTCAGGTATCATTCAGGTTGAGGGTTGGGGCTCCAAGATTTTGTGGGCCTGGGTTTGGGCATATATCACTGCAGCTAATGAGTTGGGTTTTGAGGTAAAAATAGAGTTTGAGTAGATTGTTTAGGGTCTTAAAGTTCTTTATAGGTGTTTGGGACTGGTAGTGTGATGGCTGTAATCTGTGTGCATAGTGGAGAATAAAGGTTTGGTAGTGATATGGGACTAGTTGAGTAAAAGGGTGTGTTGTAATAATGTTAGCGGAAGTAGTTTTTCTTGGTATGTGGATAAAATTAAGTTGTTTTTGGTGGCTGGTAATATAAGTTAGCAGTGGGAGGGTGGATACACCTAGGAGCAATAGTAAGAGGTTTGTATATATGGGGTATGTATGTATATATATATATATATATATATATATATATATATATATATATATATATATATATATATATATATATATATATATATATATATATAAAAGAATAAGGGCCAGAGTGGAGAATTCTGGGTATATATGACTTAGAGGTGATTGAGCATAGTATAAAACAGCTCTACGAGAGACAACTGGAGTGGAGGTATGATTTCAATTTAAAATCAAAAAGACTGGAGTTAGTGGTTTCTCAAATGGGTAGAGGGAGAAAATTCTAGAGTTTAGTGTGAGTAAAGAGGTTTACAGTGTAATAGCATTGAGATATTAAAGGGCCAGGGAAGCCATAGATGAGAAAATTTGAGATTACCTTACAATTAGAGATGTTTTGTTTAGAGCTTTATGAAGCTGGGTAGATTAGTTCTGAAAACATAAATTTGATAAATCCAGTATATTGATATTTCAGGCAAATTTAATGAAGGTACACGTTTGAATTATGTAAGCAAATTTACCGGACAACCACAAAAAAATTAAAATTTGTCGAGTTAGTAAATAGTTATGTTTATAAACCTTTCACAAATGAATCAGCTTGTTAACATCAGAGTAATGTCAGATATACACAGTAGTATATAGCAAAACACACTGAATGAAAAAGTCTGTATGCAGTCTAAATGTACAATCAAATAAGTGACATTCAGATTTAAAGGATGTTTCTGTAATGATATGCCAGAGGAATGCAATCAGACTTGTTGTCTCATTGGGTGTGGACTTAACTGTAAGAAAATTGTTTATTTTTCTGACGCACAGCAACATAAGGTTTGGGCAGGGCAGGTATACCAAATAAATGTCTAAACAATCCCAAGAAGCACTTCAGGTATTTATAGCATAGCTAATTACATTTGCATGCCAGTGTAGGTGTGATGAGAGAAACTTGTTAAACAGTACTGACTGACAGAAATGCAAGAAAAATATAATCACACTGAATACAATACACACACACACACACACACACACACACACACACACACACACACACACACACACACACACACACACACACACACACACGTTATTATATTGTTCTAATAAAACTTTTAATATTTATACTCAACAACCATCTAGCATCATGCTGTTATTTAAATGTACTACTTTTTTGTTCATTGCAGATGTGCTGTTTATCATTATTAGGGTATTCATTATTTGCAGTGTGATGGTTCCCACTCCATGTATGTATTTAGAAGTTTTACATTGTTGTTCAATTGTTACCATCACTGCTGTCATCATGTGTGGGGATGACATCTGTGGATGCCTGGCTCCCTACTCTCATGCACTTGTATGTTGATCTCACAATTGTAATATTGTATCATATTCAGTGTATTACCCAACCTGCGTGTGCTGTTATTATATGTCCCACTGCAGCCTGCTTTATCCATGATGTAAAAAGGCAGTTGGATATGCCATGCAGTCCCACAAAAAGCATGTCTGCTGCACATCACCTGTAGCAGCCTTCTGTGCCAAGCTTACTTCTTCTTCAAACTAATGATATGTAGACACTGACATGTGGCACTAGAGAGGTGTGTGCCATGCTGTCACAACAGCACACACTAGTGTTCCACACCTGTTGCATACGGTTTTGTGAGGTATTTTATTAGTGTTAGTACTGTACAGCAAATTTACACGTGATGCAATCATATCTCCTGTTTTTATTGTGCACCTGATCCGCTTTGGTTTGCTTAGTTAATGTAGTGATGGCAGAACCCAACATGTGACAACATCAGATGGAAGCATTCCTCTCAACTGCACAGATTTTTACAGAATGCCTTGATTTTGGGCTCAAAGTTTTGGTCTGTTTTCCCATAAATGTGTGGTTTTCTGGCAAATCATTGGCAGATTATTGAGTGTTGAAGTCAGAAAAATAATGACAGACCTTTGAGTTTCAGACTTCATACCCTTCAGAAAATGTATGCTGATGCAAAATGCGTTATTCTATTAACTTTCTAAGTTTGTAAGAGCAGTATTTAAAAGTGCCCCTTTTTTGGGGACTTTGCCCCCCCCCATTATTTATGGCTTTGTCCAGATTTCTTGATCTAAGAGGATGAGAGATATGGATGGAAGCCATATAAACTAAATCCAAAATTATAGTGCATTGCTGAATATCCTACTCCCAGCACAATGACAAACCAATATACAATTTTTGTGAACATCTTAATTAATGGGGAGCAGGCAAAAACATTAAACTAATGTAATCAAATCCTCATGTAACCTAAACAAAACTGCAATCTCATACCTTATGCATTTGCTATAGAATCACAAGCATGTTATGCATTCATAAATTAATAAAAACACACTAGAAAGCATCCCAGAAAAAGAAGATGTAAAGCTATGTGGAACTCACAGAAGATTGTTAAATGAAGGTGTGGCAAAACTGCTATATTGTACCCAAGCTGAAACCCCACCAAAAGCTCGCCTCGACATAATGTCGTGTAATAGGTGATTATATTCTCCCTGGGGCAGGCAGGACTGTGCAAGTGCGGGCATGTCTGTCTAAGATGTTATCACTTACACTAAAAAAGTAGTGCATTACAAGACAAGACTGCTATATCATATGCAGCTAAGGGGCTGCCACCCACCTGCACAACCAATATATACAAACTGAATTCTCATTAACCATCCAGTAAATCCTCTATTCCCACCTGCATTATGAATATGCTAGAATAAAGCTTTCCCATCTGGAAGAAAGCAAGGTTTGGGCAGAGTCAGGGACTTCAAATTCTAGGGATACTACAAGTATTTACGAATACTACAAGTAGGTATTGCCACAGAAGTAGTTCATAAGGTTCATTGCTTTGCTTGTAGATTAGTGGCTATTGCCCCATGCTGAAACTCACATATATGCATATATTCAAGAAAGTCCCTTTTAAAAGTAAGGAGACTAGCAGATTAGACGAAGCTTGTTTCTGAGATGACTGAGCCATGGAGTAACACATTTATCATATTTGTTACTACTAGTACAGTTTTCAAATTATTGCCTTTGCACATGTATTGTCTATCCAATCATTACACTTCTGGAAAAGTGGGCCATTCAAGGCCCAGAAAACAATGCATACATTCCTCCTGTCAAGGGGAATATAATGCTGAGCAGATGGAGAATTTTGAAATTTTCCTTCTAAATAACACTGGTTGTCAAGCTCATCTGTCCTCTTTGCGAGCAGCCTTTGAACGTGCTCTAGTTAAACCAGGAATTTGGTCAACAGAGTGCTGAAGATGGCATTATGCCCTATGACTGGTCAAATGGGTGATGTGTACTGTGGACCGATAACCTCCATGGAGTGGCTAGTAATCTACCTGAGTGTATAATATGGGTCACTGTGGAAGCCTTTTTTCCAGTTGAAGAAGAATGTTGTCCATGCTTAAGGTCTTAATAACAGAATTGATTTTAAGTGTTTTTTCCCTCAGTATATTTAGGTGTCAGGTATCATTTGGTTTGCAAAAGTCACTATGTTATATATGTTAACATTGAATGTTGAGCCATTATTTGTCCAGCAGATATAGGTCGTATTCTGATCTGTCTGTAGAATTATTGTGTCTGAGGGTGGGAGAAGTCAGTGCTACCCAATTTACATTAATCAGTACAGTAACCATTTAAAATGTCGGGACTTGCATTACTGATTCCTGAACATATATATATATATATATATATATATATATATATATATATATATATATATATATATATATGTGTGTGTAAGATTGGAGGGTGTGGAGAGTTTGTCACCCCCAACATCTGGGGGTGAAGGGGAGGCTTGCCCCAGTGCAAAATAAGTTTAAGGGAGAAGATTTATGTTTGATATTCACTCCTGTATTTTTAGTCTTTTTTCAGCCTTTTGGGAGTCAGCAGTGCGAGTCTTGAGATTCAGTAGAGAACCAGTCAGTAGACTTAAAGAGTTACAGTCTAGTAGAAGAAGAGAAGAGAAGAGAGAAGAGAGAGAAGAGAAGAGAAGAGAAGAGAGAGAGAAGAGAAGAGAAGAAAAGAGATGAGAAGAGAGAAGAGAAGAGAAGAGAAGAGGAGAGAAGAGAGAGAAGAGAGAAGACAAGAGAGAAGAGAAGAAAAGAGAAGAGAAGAGAGAAGAGAGAAGAGAGAAAAGAAGAAAAGAGAGAAGAGAAGAGGAGAAGAGAAGATAAGAGAGAAGAGAAGAAAAGAGAAGAGAAGAGAGAGAAGAGAGAAGAGAAGAGAAGAGAAGAGAAGAGAAGAGAAGAGAAGAGAAGAGAGAGGGGAAGAAAAGAGAGAAGAGAAGAGAAGAGAGAGAAGAGAAGAGAAGAGAGAAGAGAAGAGAAGAGAGAAGAGAAGAAAACAGAAGAGAAGAGAGAAGAGAAGAGGAGAAGAGAGAAGAGAAGAGAAGAGAAGAGAAGAGAAAGAGAAGATAGAAGAGAAAAGAGAAGAAAAGAGAAGAGAGAAGAGAAGAGAAGAGAAGAGAGGAGAAGAGAAGAGAGAAGAGAAGAAAAGAGAAGAGAAGAGAGGAGAAGAAAAGAGAGGAGAAGAGAGAAGAGAAGAAAAGAGAAGAGAGAAGAGAAGAGAAGAGAGAAGAGAAGAGAAGAGAGAAGAGAAGAGAAAGAGAAGGAAGAGAAGAAAAGAGAGAAGAGAAGAAGAGAAGAGAGAAGAGAAGAGAAGAGAGAAGAGAAGCCAAGAGAAGAGAAGAGAGAAGAGAAGAGAAGAGAGAAGAGAAGAGAAGAGAAGAGAAGAGAGAGAGAAGAGAAGAGGAGAAGAGAAGAGAGAAGAGAAGAGAAGAGAGAAGAGAGAAGAGAAGAGAAGAGAGAAGAGAAGCAAAGAGAAGAGAGAAGAGAAGAGAAGAGAGAAGAGAAGAGAAAGAAGAGAGAAGAGAAGAGAATAGAACAGAAGAGAAGAGAGAAGAGAAGCAAAGAGAAGAGAAGAGAAGAGAAGAGAAGAGAGAAGAGAAGAGAAAAGAAGAGAGAAGAGAAGAGAGAAGAGAAGAGAGAAGAGACGAGGTGAGAAGAAAAGAGAAGAGAAGAGAGAAGAAAGAAGAAAAGAGAAGAGAAGAGAGAAGAGAAGAGAGAAGAGAAGAGGTGAGAAGAAAAGAGAAGAGAGGAGAGAAGAGAAGAGAAGAGAAGAGAAGAGAAGAGAAGAGAAGAGAGGAGAAGACAGAAGAGAAGAAAAGAGAAGAGAAGAGAAGAGAGAAGAGAGAGAAGAGAAGAGAAGAGAGAAGAGAAGAGTAGAGAGAAGAGAAGAGAAGAGGAGAAGAGAAGAGAAGAGAGAAGAGAAGAGAAGAGAGAAGAGAAGAGAAGAAAAGAGAAGAGAAGAGAGAAGAGAAGAGAAGAGAAGAGAAGAGAGGAGAAGAGAAGAGAAGAGAGAAGACAGAAGAGAAGAGAAGAGAGAAGAAGAGAAGAGAAGAGAGAAGAGAAGTGACGAGAGAAGAGAAGAGAAGAGAAGAGAGAAGAGAAGAGAAGAGAAGAGAGAAGAGAAGAGAAGAAGAGAAAAGAGAGAAGAGAGAAGCAAGAGAAGAGCCAAGAGAAGAGAGAAGAGAAGAAGAGAAGAGAAGAGAGAAGAGAGAAGAGAAGAGAAGAGAGAAGAGAAGAGAAAAGAGAAGAGAAGAGAAGAGAAGAGAAGAGAGAAGAGAGAGAGAGAAGAGAAGAGAAGAGAGAAGAGAAGAGAGAAGAGAAGAGAGAAGAGAAGAGAGAAGAGAAGAGAAGAGAGAAGAGAAGAAAAGAGAAGAGAAGAGAGAAGAGAAGAGAAGAGAAGAGAAGAGAAGAGAAGAGAGAAGAGAAGAGAAGAGAGAAGAAAAGAGAAGAGAAGCGAAGAGAAGAGAAGAGAAGAAAAGAGAAGAGAAGAGAGAAGAGAAGAAAAGAGAAAAGAAGAGAGAAGAGAGAATAGAAGAGAAGAGAAGATAGAAGAGAAGAGAAGAGAGAAGAGAAGAGAAGAGAGAAGAGAGAAGAGAAGGAAAAGAGAAGAGAAAAGAGAAGAGAAAAGTGAAGAGAAAGGAGAAGAGAAGAGAAAAGAAGAGAAGAGAAAAGAGAAGAGAAGAGAAGAGAAAAGAGAAGAGAAGAGAGAAGAGAAGAGAAAAGAGAAGAGAAAAGAGAAGAGAAGAGAAAAGAGAAGAGAAAAGAGAGAAGAGAAGAGAGAAGAGAAGAGAAGAGAAGAGAAGAGAGAAGAGAAGAGAGAAAAGAAGAGAGAAGAGAAGAAAAGAGAAGAGAGAAGAGAAGAGAAGAAAAGAGAAGAGAAGAGAGAAGAGAAGAGGAGAAGAGAAGAGAAGAGAAGAGAAGAAAAGAGAAGAGAAGAGAGAAGAGAAGAGGAGAAGAAAAGAGAAGAGAAGAGAAGAGAGAAGAGAGAAGAGAGAAGAGAAGAGAAGAGAAGAGAAGAGAGAAGAGAAGAGAGAAAAGAAGAGAGAAGAGAAGAAAAGAGAAGAGAGAAGAGAAGAGAAGAAAAGAGAAGAGAAGAGAGAAGAGAAGAGAAGAGGAGAAGAGAAGAGAAGAGAAGAGAAGAAAGAGAAGAGAAGAGAGAAGAGAAGAGGAGAAGAAAAGAGAAGAGAAGAGAAGAAAAGAGAGAAGAGAAGAAAAGGGAAGAGAGAAGAGAAGAGAAGAGGAGAAGAAAAGAGAAGGGAAGAGAAGTCCTGCTATACCTCATTGATAAATGGTGAGGAAGAGCAATCTCTCACTTTCACCACGTGGGTCATATTGGAAAGTCAGTTCCCAGCTCATCGGAATGCATATGTGTTAATCCTGCGCACACTAAATTTATTTATAATTCCTTCATGAGACATAGTGATAGATGACTTCATGAGATCAAAGTGCACTTAACAATAGTTCACAACCAATCAGGGACAAATCTCAACAGAATCAGGAACAAATCCAGAAATCATCAGAGACAATCAGGGGCACTTTTCAAATATTAGTAGTATTAACTTGAGACATTGACAGAATAAGAGAATAAGAATTAATATACTTTTTCTGAAGTGAAAGAAGTTTATAAATAATTATTAAGGTAATCAAATGTAGTAGGTATGGCTTTTCCTTAGCAAATCTGTACTGGATTTTATCTAGAAGTTATAAGTTTATAATGTGTGTGAATAAAGATGCTTGTCGAAACTTCATGCATGTTTGTGCTATTGAAGAATATGGTAGGCAAAACAAAATACTTGGGTCTAAGGATATTTAGTTTGTTAAACAGTAGTGTCATTCATAAATAAAATAAATAAATAAAATCCATGCACCGTGAAATACTACCACTCTTTGTGTAGAAAAAACGAGGGTGTTACATGTTTTGACTGTTGTATTTTGCAGTGGTCTGTGTTGTACATTAGTTGATGACAAGACTGAAAAATATGCCAGCTCCTTTCTTTGCAAAGGTACTTTGAGAGAGAGAGAGAGAGATTACTTACGGTTTAGACTTTAAACAGCCTACAAAACAAACATTCATTATAAACAAAGTTATGAAGCCAAACACTGTATTCTGCGGGTTACTGATGCCATAAGCTTCTTTTCAAAGCAATCCAACAGTATGTCACCTCCTCTCTCACAGTCAGTCCTCTCTGAAAAGAAAGTTCATTTATATGACTGTGTCAGATAAAGCAAGGATTAGCTGCTTAGGCCCAGGAATACGACAATGCAACACGAATGCATGAAGTAAAGAATGACACTGCACATTTGCCAAAAAGGCAATTCCACAATCATTGAGAGATGTCACTTTCTGACCAAGATGTGAAGATTTTTACAATGCTATTTCTTGAGACGAGGAAGTAAAATAAGGAAGAATGGGACATTCTTTCTGCTCCCTTAAACACGTCATAGAAGCAGATTAATGACATTACACTGAACAGAATTTAGCATTCAGAAATTCTTGTCCTTCCTTTGTTTTGATTCAGGTTATTATGGGTATGCCAGATCCTGTAATGTTTATCTCTTGCTTTGTTATTTTGTCTCATGCAATTACTTGATAACAGAGATTCCATTGTTCCTTTATATGTTTCTCAGCAGTAACTGTAATATTATTTCCTGCAAGACTTTCACCTGGTTTTACAACATTCCCAAAGCTCCTTTATGTTGGTTCCTCTTAAGCACAACAATACAGGTTCATTTTTTCACATTCTCTAGTCATAGGTTCATAGGTTCATAGGTAGTTACTAGGCTGTCTGCCCTAGGGCATTTATAAGCCTAGCCAGAGTGTATTTGGCTTCCACCTCCCTATTAGATTAACCTACTGTGCCTCTGTAAAGTAGGTCACAGAAGGTATCCTTTTAAGATTAGTTTACTGTGCCTCTGTCTAGTAGGGACACAGAAGAGATCCCAGGGGTGAATTTACGATTTCCCATCCACACATCCAAATTTCGCTTGAATAGGGTCAGCGCGGGGCTATGTCTAACATGAATTGGGATTCTATTCCAGAGTGAGGAGAGCCTCTGGGAATGAATCTGTCCCTCCAGCATGTCTTATTTATTTTTGTGCTGAGGTTTAGGTCCCTGGAGCGTGTAGCTCTAAGGGACTTGAATTTTTTGAGGTGGAGCATGTCCATTAATTCTGGGTTTGACATGGCTTTGTACGTCAGGCATAGATCGCCTCTGAGTAGGCGGTAAGCAACTGAGTAGAGCTGGAGTTTCTTTAGTCGAGTTGCATAGGACATCTGTTTGTAGCCCATGATCCTCTTGGTGAGGTACTTTTGGGGTCTCTCCAGTTGCTGCAGGTGTCAGGTAAGGTACATCCCACAAGGGGCATTGTATTCAATTATGGGCCTGATGAGTGACGAGTAGAGGGACACAATGACCTCTCTTGATCTAGATGCAAACCCTTTCATGATAAGGTGGGCTATATAGAAGGTCTTTCTAACCACTTTGGCAACGTGATTATCAAAGGAGAGATTACTATCTACATTGGTCCCCAAATCTCTAATTACTTCTTCTGTACTTAATGGATTACCACCTATGTGGTAATTTGTGGGCACCTTGTTTTTCGCAAAGGGGATGACTATGCACTTTTTAGCATTTAGCTTGAGGCCGTGGTTCTGGCACCAAGCATCCATCTCTGTGAGACCCTTTTGGAGGATGCTTGCGTCAGCTGGAGATTCGATTATGGCCCCCAGTTTGCAGTCATCTGCAAACTTTGTCAGCCATAATCCCCCTGTGTTAGCCTGACCTCAGAGAAGTATATACCGAACAAGAGAGGTCCCAGAACTGAGCCATGTGGGATGCCACTTGTAACTGGTTTGTATTCGGACATGGCACCTGCAATTCTGACCATGTGTGTTCTATCTCTAAGCCAGTTTACAACCCATCTTGTGATATAGGGGTTAATATTTAAGCTGGTAAGCTTATTTATGATGCCTGAGTGGGGTATTGTGTCGAAGGCTTTTGTGAGGTCCAGGTAGGCTGTGTGGACTACCTTGCCCTCATCTATGGCTTTGGTAACTGTTTCAAAGAAATCAACTAGGTTTAAGAGGCATGATCTGCCCTTAACAAAGCCGAATTGGGTAGGGTCCAGTGTCTGGAGGCTCCCAATGTCTTTGTTTATGAGTTCCATGATAATACGCTCCATAGCTTTATAGACCAGACTAGTCAGGCTTATGGGGCGATAGTTTCTGGGGTCCGTTGTGGCACCACCTTTGTGGAGTGGGACCACTGTACGCCATTCTTTGGGTACATATCCTGTAGTAAGGCTAAATTTGAACAGTGACTTAATGTGAGGGTTCAGTTCTTCTTGGAGCTCATGTAAGACACAGCCTGGGACACCGTCCGGTCCCATAGATGCTGTGTTTTTTGCTTTGGAGAGGGCAGCTTTCACCTGTGCATCTGTGATGTCAGAGAGGTTACATTCAGTTGGGATAGGCGTTTGCTCCTTTGGGGGGGAAGGGGGGGTTTGCGCTGAATCTGTCTGCCAGGATGTTGGCTATGTCTGTAGGTTCAGTATATTTTGTACCGTTATGCAACAATTCAGAGCATATCTGGGAGTTTCCGCCCATGTTTCTGACATAACTAAAGAAGGCCTTGTGATTATCTTTACTGTCTAGGGCAATTTTTCTTTCGAAACTGGCCTTTGATGATTTTATGAGGGATCAAAGTTTCTTGCTAATACTGATCAGAGATGCCTTCCCTTTTTGGGATTTTGCTCTGTCATGTAGTAGCTTCCTCCTTCTGTTGTATAGCTTATTTATGGCCGGGGTCCACCAGACCAGTCTCCTGTTTTTGGAGAAGTGAGTCTTGGTTTTATTTGGGATAGCATGATCCATGCTTTCCTGCAGGTGCTCATAGAATGCATTTGTAAAGGATTCTGCGGATTGGGCTGTATTTTCCTCTGGCCCAGGGGCTTTGAAGGATTCCACCTCAGTCTTGAGAAAGTTGGCTCTGGAAAAATTCTTTACAGTGATTTCCTTGGCTGGGGGTGGGGACGGGATATGGATGTCTAGGGAAATTTGTTTATGGTCTGATCTTACCAATGAGGGGTTTACCTCTGGTGTGGAACATAGAGTCCCCATGTTGGTGATGACCAGGTCCAATATGTTGTTCCCTCTTGTGGGAGTGGTGACCAGTTGTTCCATTGCATTAGAGTTTATAAATTCAAGGAACTGTTGGGTGAGGGTGTTTGGGCTTGAGTAGTTTTCCCAGTTAATGTTTGGGTAGTTGAAGTCACCCAATAACATAGTGTTTGGAGAGACCTTCATATTCTCCAGTGTTCTCAGGAATGCCAAGTGGGGTTCCTGTAATAGGGAGGGTGTTCTGTAGCATGCTACAAACTGAAAGGCAGTTTTGCCCGCTGTTAGTTTCACATGGATGGTTTCCGATGCTTCATGCAGTGCCACTAACCTGGAGGTGTAGGTATCTTTGATGAATATAGATACTCCCCCTCCTTTTGTGCTTCAGTCCGAGTTTTGGGGCCGAAACGCATGGCATGAGTTATAACCTGGTAGTGCTGGGGTGCTCTCAGGAGCCTTGAACCAGGTTTCTGTTACTGCACAGACATTGATTTTCTCCATACTGAGGAGAGTCTCGAGTGCGTGCATCTTGAGGATTAGACTTCTGGCATTGAGTAGCATTACCTTTAGTTTTTTTATCTTTGGGTTGTCTATGGAGGTGGGTTTGTCCTTTGAGCCTTGCCTAAAAAAGGCACTATGGGGGTGGCAAGAGTCTTGGCCAGTACACGAAAGCCTAAGGGCGACAGGTGCAAGCCGTCCCTAGTGAAGCAACGTGGCTTGTCGAGCATGTCATCCCAGGCTGACAGACACTGGATCCCCTTTGAATGACACCGATACTTTAGCCAGTTGTTGAAACTGATCATTTTGTCTTTATACTGCGGCATCATTCTTGGTGAGGGCAAGATGCTACTCAAGGTCAGGGACATACCAGTCTTGGCTACATGGTCAGAGAGCTCCTCTATGTCTCTTTTCATGTAGTCCAGGGAGGTACATCTCAGGTCATTCACACCAGCATGGACAATGACGGAGTCATACTTGTACTTGCTTTGGAGTGACCTGAGTGCTTGCGTTATGTGGCGGATCCTGGCACCCGACAGGCAGCTTACAGTGACCTTCTCCTTGTTCAGTCTGGTGAGTGGGACGTCAGTGTGCCGGACAATAGAGTCCCCTATAACAAGTGTATTTGGTGTGTTGTTTGGCCTTATGGGCTGTGACTGTGAGGCACACTGACTTTGTGAGATATGTGATTTGTGGGTATTGTTGAGGGGTGGCTGTTGCTTGGATATCTGCTTAGGAGGTCTTTGCTGTTTAGGCAGATTTTTATTTAGAGCCTCTGAGTATGTTTTTGTGTGTTTATGTGTTGGGTATGCAGATGCAATAGGTCTGTGTGAGACTGGATTTGTGGTGTGGGTGGTTACCTTTTTCTCCTGTCTGACTGTGCCAGTCTTGGGTTGAGAGAGCTCTGCCTCCAGTTTGGCTGTGTAACTGCATCTCTCACATGTATTAGAGTTTGTTGGAAGGAGGAGAGGGTTGTTCAGGTACATAAGGCAATTGTAACATTGCCTCAAAATTCCCAGATTCACCAGCTGGGCTGGAGAGTAACCTTGAAACTGACCCTTGGACATACCAGATTAGTATAGGGAACTGTTTTTTTTTTTACTGATCAGATTAGGGAAGGGAACTGATTATTCACTTGATCAGGAAGGACCAATCGGGAGTCTAATACTTATGAGAAGTCAAGGAGGGTGTAGTGCTTTAGTTAGTTAGTGTTTCCTTATAAGAACTGAGCAACTGCAGGGCTTTAGAAAGAGAATAGAGTTATTACTTTGAGAGTTTGAACAGTTCTACGGGAAAAAGTGAAGAGCAGACTTTGTGGAGCCTGCAATAGTTTAAACCTGTTTAGGCAGCGCTGCCCGACGCTGCTCAGTACGCAAAACCGCGCAAAAAGAGAGTTGTAGAGTTTTAAGAGAGAGATCAAGGAGTTTAGAATTGACCCAAAATGGCCAATAAAACTACAGCTTCTAGGTAGTAACCACTCCTCCAGGGACAGGCAGGCTGTTCAGTGTTTACCACTCGCACTGGTGAACACAGCGACTTCCCTTTAGCCCAAGCAAGCACTGGCCCACTAGAAACTTCCAAACAGTTCAGAACAGCAAATCTGTAACTGAACTTTCTTAACTTTCAGAAAGTAGGAAAAAAGCAAGATTTTTTTGTTTCTTTTTTTCTTTTTGTTGTAGTTTAAAGGTAGCAGAGATACACAAGCAGCAAAATAATCACAACAGTGCAATAAATGACCCCACACTTAAGTGCTAGGCCAAAATCAGGTAAAATGCAGTTTTTAGAGAAAAAAAAACGATTTTAAATTAAGTGCAACACAGGAAATGCAGTAAACAGGCTCTAGATGTGTTCCAAGTACTGTTACTGTTACAGATATAAACTTTAGCAAGCCGGAAAATGCAAAAAGTAGGCGGCAAAGCAGTAAAACTTAACAAAAAATCAGAAGAAAATACTTAAAATCACAAAAGTGTCTCCTTTTCTTCTCTCAGCGTGTTCTCCTCTAGAATTACATAAAACAATTATTTCTTATAGTTAGTTTTAGTTTTCAGGTACTCCCTCCCCAATTTCACTATTTATATTTTCTTGGTATGTCTTGTTTTCCTAAAGCAGTTTTTCTTGGTCTGTGAACTCAATAGACACCTGTACATACCTGCACAGTAATAAGTGTGTGATTGTGCTTTACTAATCTTAATTTATCCAAGACTTCACTGGCTAGAGTTTGAATATTCAACTTGTGATTTGTGTATGTATAACAACAACTGATGGGGATGGACAGGTAGACCAGGAACCTACTACTCAGAGCAAGAAGCACTTATGTTCTATATTGTGTGTGTGTGCATGTGGGGGTATTGTGGTTGTGAAGCAGCTGTAAGACTGATTTCTAGAGTTACGCATGTATGAATGGTTTCAGCTGGGCTTTAGAACAATGCACAGCAGAGAGATTGTGGTGGAGAAAGGAAAAGGTCATCCACAAAGAAATCTGCCCACAGAAGTTCAAAAGCAGAAATATTGAAAATAACAACCCTCTCTATGACAGAATCAAACTAGTCTGTGGACACCCTGTTCGAGCTCCCCTGTCTGATGTTTGACAGCAGAGCTTAACATTGGGTGGGATAAGAAAGAACATCATGTGATGATTGTTAATCTTCCTAGACAAAATGCAATTAATTAATTCTAGTTTGAGGCTGCCAATCTCAGTAATACGCTGAATGTTATTGGCTTAATTCTTTTTTCGTATGACAGAGTTCTAATGAAGCAGAGTTTATTAGGCTTATTCCCCAAGCCTGAAAGAAATGTTCTAGAAAACTGTCCTTTCTGTAATGCTGCTCTAAGTATATATCCTACAACTGCATAATACTACTGTGTATCACTGCAGGGCAAATGATAAGAATCATTAGTTCCCTCTTAGTTTGAATTGATTAAATCTAAGTCAATTAATTAGTCTTTCTTGGATCCTTGAACCTGTTTCTGCCATGATTTTTAACACAAAGGCAAGAAGAAATGCAATGCATACACACACACACACACACACACACACACACACACACACACACACACACACACACACACACACACACATACATACACACACACACACACACACACACACACACACACACACACACACACACACACACACACAAACACATAACACATTCATACAAGCACACCCATATAGCCTTACAACATAGGTTCATAAGTTCATAGGTTGGTACTAGGCTATCGGCCCTAGGGCCTTTACAAGCCTAGCCATAATAATTCCCTGGCTATTTCTTCCCAGAATATTTACTTCCCTGGACCCCTGTCTAGCAGGGTGACTGACGTGATCCCAGGGGTGAATTTCCTATCTCCCATCCAATCGTCAAGGTTCCTTTTGAAGAGGGCCAAAGAGGCACTCTGCTTGACATGTATGGGCAGTCTATTCCAGAGTCTGGGGAGTCTCTGGGTCAGGAGCCTATCCCTCCAGCATGTTTTGTTTATTGTGATGACAAGGTTTAGATCCCTGGAGCATGTGGCTCTGACATAATGACATAATGAAACTGAGTACATGTAAAGAAAAAAATTAAAAGAAAAACTATGAAAGCAGCACAATACTGTAAAGTATATATCTATATCTACATATCTATATATCTATATCTATCTATCTATCTATCTATATATATATATATATATATATATATATATATATATATATATATGTATACATATATACATATTGAGTGAACACTATCAAAATGTAAGTATCATCATTAGGGTTTGGGGGTTAGCATTACCATCAGTGTTAGGACATGGTTTATAATTAGGTTTATGGCCAATACTAGGGTTAAGGTTTGTATATTTCTCTCTATATATATCTATCTATATATACATACACACACACACACACACACAGACACACACACACACACACACACACACACATATATATATATATATATATATATATATATATATATATATATATATGTGTGTGTGTGTGTGTGTGTGTGTGTGTATGTATAAATACATATACATATATATGTATATGGGTCTACCTTGACTCATCAAAATGACATTTCAGTGAATCCAAGCTGGCCGATCTCACTTGTCCAAAAGCCTTTAAATCGAAAGCACTGACTGCCGAAATCCTTCCCCTTTGAAAGGAACCACTTGGCCACCATGGTAAACTTTGTCCTTTTTTCAGTGTAGTGTGATTATGGAGTTGGTATATTTAAGTAAGGGGGGTGTGGGGGCAAAGCTCCCCACTTGGGTGGGTTTAGTTTCCATTTAGTTTTTTTTTTTTTTTTTTTTGTGGTGATCAAGTGGTTCCTTTCACAGGAATAGTATTTTGACAGTCTGTGCTTTCAGTTTAACAGTATTTTGGAGAAGTGGGAGTAGGCCACTTATATATACATATACATATAGATAGATATGAATTCTAATCTTAAGCTTTAATGTTAATGGTAACCCCAACCCTAATGCATAATTGCCCCATTACAGAGTTAATACTGAAATTTGGTATGATTTATGCTAGCTTCACATACTTACTTACTTAGAATTCTGCTTTCTGATAATCACTGAATAGTCCAGCTTTCAATGCTCTGCACTTCAGTATATTGAAACTAACCCCTCTATGCAGCATATAGAGAGACAGAGAGAGCAGGAGAGAGAGAGAGAGAGAGGTGTTATACATGCCATATCTTGTACTGCAGACTTTTTTAGGTCATCATGAGTGGCAAAGAAGCCATATTATCTAATCTCCATATTAGATAATCTTACAGTGAAGGATATTTCATATAGCATGCAAACAGGACAGTATGTGGTTCCCAGTTATCCATTTTGCTATACTTTTATTTTGAATGAATGTTTCTCTTTCACTTCAGTGATATTTGTTATTTGTCGGATTTCTCTACTGAAGAAACTTAAAAGACTTAAGACCTTTGTGTATGTTTTTATGAATGGAGAAGCTTGGGCGTGATTTTCTATTCACATCCTGTGATACTCGTATAATATATATCTTCTGTTTTTGTACTTTAATGTTCTTAAGTAGTATAGAGAAGTTATATTAGGCTTTATTAATTTTAGACCTTATTTATTTTTGAGCTACATTATGTAGTTGCATCAGTTCTGTTTGCTCGAAACAATATTTTCTGAATGGCTAGTTGCTATCAATGTTTTTTTTTTTAATATATTTTGTCTTCTAATTTGAATGAGTTACTTCTAGATGTTTGATTTTTCCAATGCTGATTTTGGTGGGCAATGTTGTCTTTTTTATACTGGAGTGAATGGAAGACAAAAATGTTCTTTTTTTTTTTTCTTTCTTTGCTTTGGCTTGCATACATGTGCAAACAAAAAGAAAACAGAAATAAAATACAGAATAAATAGAACAAATAAAAGTGTATCTCATTGTTCCAATCTCAAAAATGTTGCTGCAGAACCAGCCTTATTAAAGCAAATGTAAGCAGATCAACAAAGGCCTAATTAAACTGCGAGGAAATAAATAAAGCTTCAAAATAATGCACCACCCAAGAAGACCATTTCATCAATAATAAGTGTCTTTCAGCATGAACCTGAAATCAGAGTTGTTGATATTTTCTTCCTCACTAACAACCTCTTCCGTTTTTTTTTTTTTACAGTCAACAGTGCAATGTTGAATGCTGATTTTTATAATCATAAAGTGCAAAGCAAAAAGTCACATCTTCAGACTGTAAAATCGTTCCTTATTCTCTGCACTAAGCGGCATCAGTATGCAGTACAGACGGCTACAGAACTGTTCCACGAAAGCAGATTTTCTGAGCCTCATCTCCCTGAAACTTGATTCTTTGACAATGCCACTCTGCAACTCCAAAATAAATGAGACAAACTTCTATAAAAAAGAAGCCAAAGGATCGGTTCACCGTAAATCCAATAGTTAAAGAATCCAAAATAAAACAAATACACTGAAAACGTTAATTTATTTAAGCCACAAACAAATATAGCTTTTCGTCGGCGACTCTTCACCAACTTCCTCAGAAATGTAAAATATCACGCCACTAATGTGGCGTGTTTAAATACTACACTAAAATCACATAAGATCAACACACTCTCCTTCAATCAGAAATTCAACTTTAAGTTAAACTTAATACATACCAATTAAAACCAAAAATCACCGTTACATGCTGGCGAGCCAAACAGGCTCTACCATATATTGCAACACTTAAACACCATTAAATATAACCCAATACAAATTAAACTGCATGTTTGCAAAGCTATTAGTAATTAAACAAACAAAATCCTTTCAAAAGTAGCCTCAGTAAAGTGCCAAGGCAAACTAGCTACATTCACAAATAAATTGAATCCAAACTTATATTAACCAATAACTATAATCAAATATATAATAATAATAAACATGATAAAACTTCTGATAGAGGTTCTACCTCTCCAAACTTCTCAATTTCAATACACTGGTAATGGACAGCATACTGTTTAAGCCTGGAAAACAGTAGGCTTCTAATTTTAGCTGCCATACTAATTCCTTGAGTTCCAACATCAACGATTCAGGACCCCCCATTGTCTGAAGCCTTCTGATCTATAACTGTGAAGTTGAATTCATGTTCAGGGTACTCTTTAATGTGCTTGGCCAGTGCAGTGTTCATTTTTTCTTTCTTGATGGCATATAAGTGTTCATATAGGCGCTCATGTAACCTCCGGTCCGTTTTGCCTACGTAAAACACAGAACATAAAGAGCACTTAGCCAAGTAAACCACGTGTGCACTGGAACAATTAAATCTCCCCCTGATGTTGTATTTGGTTTCTCTGATCATAAAGTGCATACCTGCTTTGACAAACCGGCAATATTTGCACATACTACATTTAAACATTCCAGATCTAGCATTAAAAGACTTGGGTTTCATTTCTAAGATATTCTTTAGGTTAAGACCTCTCCTTCTTTGACAATGCCACCACTTCCATTGTAAGACACAGTTGGAGAATCATGCAGCAGCTAAGTACCATTTCTGGGTGTTTGTCCCCTCCCCCTTGTAATGCTACTGTGAAGTTAATTATATTAGCTAGGATGTGGGGGTGCAGGGGACTTACCCCCACTGCGAAAAACACAGAAAACTGTGTTTCAAGGAGATTATTGTCAGCAAATTGTCTTCTGAGTTGTAGAAGCTCAAGGAATTCTCATTCACCTACTCATCATGGAAGTGGTACAGAAAGAATACACTTCTCATATAATTAAGTACATCTTGTATTTACGCAATCACTTCTTCAATTATTTGAAAATGCTGCATGTAGCTTTCCTTTAATAGTAAAATGCAAAGCAAAACAATTGCACTTGGTAAAATCTGCTCATCCCTGTCTGCTTTAATGTCTTCGGCACATAGCAGTCACAGCTTAGCTGTTAGATATGTTTTTAGTCCCCTAGCTGCAAACATCAAAGATTGAAAACAAAAGTCCCCAGGACTTGAACAGGTAGACAACTTTCTGCACAAGTGTACACTGCACAGAGCTTTTTATTAAGATAAAACCATTGCTTAGTCTGAAAATAAATGATTATAATGTTATAGAGTAGTATATAAATATTTCTGCATAGCTTTACTTTCTTACTACATTGCTTTCACAAGTAGCATCATAAGTTTTAGCAGCCAGCTGAAAGCAGTTTTGCATGTTGCAAATTAAAATCTACACGAGGCAGCCAGTTTTGGCAGACAGCATGTATACAGGAGCTCTGCAACCCCATCTGCATTAATGTCTATGACATATAGCAGTGCACTGCAGAGCTATGAAATCTGGTTCTTGTCCCTTTTCTGCATTAATCTGTATGGTGCAGGGCATCACACAGCATAGCTGACACAAGTCACCTGACCCTGAACTGACAGAGTGACATCCTGTGCAAATGTACACAGCATAGGCATTTTCTTAAAATTAAAACCTCATTATGATTGCTTAGACTGAAAATAAATTGTTATAATGGACACAGCTACAGCGCCTGGTTTTCTAGAATGGCACCCATCAAGTTGAGGAGCAAAAAAAGTCTCCTGTCTGAAAATCTGGTTCTCCTCACCTAGGGAGAAAATCAAGTGCTTTTCTATACTCCTTATCGCTTAGTTCTGTGTGAAAAAAACAAATGTTACCTTTAAAACCTGTAGCAAGCTACCACTTATAAAACACATGAAGAGCTGAAGCTTGCCAATCCCAGCAGTAAAAGCAGTGCTGCAGTTAATTTTCATACTGCCATTCAGAAATGCCTGCACAGAAATGAATGTCGGTAGTGTACTACTGACCGAGGTGATCAGCAACTCCAGAAAGTGCCCCCATAACACCTTGCAGCTGGGGCAGCACCCCCTCCCCCCCGTGTCTCACCATAGCTACACCTGTGCCTAAGGGGCATTCAAATATAGCTATGACGGTTTTCTGCATTGCTTACACCAGTAGTGTCAGAAGTATTAGCAAATAACTGAAAAGGATTTTACATTACATTACTCAGAGAGAGAGAGAGAGAAAGAAAAAAAAACATGCTTCTGCAGTCTGTTGCTTTAATAAGTACATTAAGTTAATACATATATATATATATATATATATATATATATATATATATATATATATATATATACAGGTTCCCTGTAGAATCTCAAAAAACTGAAATACCAAATGTCAGTTTACCAAGATTCTAATCCTGAATGCTCGGAATAGCGAAACACCAGAAGCGTGAAATTCAAAATCCCGAAGTTCGGAGCTTCTGGTGTTGTGGTGTATAAATGGATGTAAGTGCAGGTAAGTTTGTATGAGTGTGTAGGTTATGTACTGTAGTGTATGTTAGTGTGTGTTTTGGTTGTGATGTGTGTGTGCAAGGGGCTGTGAAATGTGTGGGTGTGAGTTGCCTTTGTGTGTGTGATTGTGCGGTCTCGGAGTTAGAATATATAAGTAGAGGGGGTGTTTCTAGTGTATTTTAGTTTTGTTTGTGTGTGGGGGGCAGTTATGTGTATGTGAGTGTGTGTATGTAAGTGTCGGGATTTTTAATTTCGCGGTTATGGGCATTCGGGATTGTGGTGTTTCGGCTTTATGATCTCGATATTCTGAAATTCGGTATTTCAGAATTTCGAGATTATAACGTGAACCCATATATATATATATATATATATATATATATATATATCTACTTGAATACACCGACATGCCAAAACACCGATGACGAGAACACCGAAACCAGAAGATCGACAACTGAGATTACCGACAGCTTAAAAGTCCGATATTGAGAACACCGACATGTTAAGGTAAGTGTGTGATAGTGACAGACTTTAGGGTTAGGGGCGGGTTAAGTGAGTTAGGGTTAGGGTGCAGGTTAGGTGAGTGTGCGATATAGTGACGGACCTTAGGGTTAGGGTTTGGGTTAAAGGTTAGTGCATAGATAGTTGCGTATGTAAGGTTTAGTGTAGGTTTATAAGGTTTTTGGTTTGCTTGTGTTGTGTGTGTATTTTTCGGAAAAGGTATTTGTTTTGTTTTGTTGGTTGTCGGTATTGTGGTTTGTCAGGCATGTGAAGTTTCGTGCTTTTAAACTGTCGGTCATCTCAGTTGTCGATCTTCCAGTCTTGGTGTTCTCGTCATTGGGGTTTTGGCGTGTTGGTGTTTTCAAGTAGACTCATATATATATGGATTCACTATACAATCTCGAAATACTGAAATGTCGAATTTCAGTATTTCGAGACTGAATAGTCGAAAAACCACATACATGAAAACCCACAATCACGAATACTACAATCGCGACCATTCACACACACACAAACCAGGACATAATCACACACACACATACACCTACCTAACTAAACAAACATAACAACACACACAAGCACACTTAACCTACCTTTAAGCAGGGGGTAAAGCCCCCCACCCCCCCTACTTATATATTCTAACTCCGAGGTCGCACTAAACACACAAACACACAAAAAACACCACCGCACACACTCACACACTAAACTCCCTACCCATTATCCTCAAACACACAACACTTACCTGAAACCCCAAATATATCCATAAACCACACCACACGTCACAAATGCGACACCACGATAGCTGCAGATTCGACATTTGCAGATTCGGCATAGTGTAGTTTCGGTTAACTGCACTTTCCACTATTTGGCCTCGACATACTGAATTTCGACATTTCAGTACGTCAAGATTGTCTAGTGTGTATATATATATATATATATATATATATATATATATATATATATATATATATATATATATATATATATATATATATATATATATATATATATATATATATATATATATACACACACACACACACACACACACACACACACGTAGAAGCAGCAAAGATGGAAATGTAAGCCCATTTGACAACACTTCTGCTGGCTTTTTTTTACTTAGTACTAAATATAAACAAGTCACTATGCTGTCTAGTTCACAGTCATCTATTTATTTTAACTGTTGGGCCTGAAATTGAAACTCCTGGCCATTAAAATATTAATAAATTTTATTATTTTCACCATGCACCAAATACGTTTCCCACTCATTGACTGTTTCCCATTATCCAACACTGCTTTCACCTAGTATTCCTGCATTCATATGCTTCTACATGCTGCATTTTGACCCAAACTGGTATAACAGAACATTTGTTTCTAAACTACTTTGGGTTTCAGTGTATTTGGAGAGAGAAATATAAAACTAACATATCTAAATGCCAATGGACAGAATAGCATCTCTACACTCATTGGTGAGGTATAATAAATATAATTTTGTGATGTTAAGCATCTCAGACCATTTGAAAACCAGCAACTAAAGGATTTGTCAGGTTCATCTGTTTTGCAGGGACTTAATCCATTCAGTTTTGCATCACTAAGCTCTGTTATTTGTTTTATCCAAATATACAAGAAATAGACATATATTTTTTATGACACATACAGCTGTTGTCTGGACTAGTTTCACTAGTTTAATAAGTTAAGTAAGGTTAAAAATGGCTCTGTGCAAAAGAACAAAGGATCTCAAACATCACTCCTCTTCTTTTAACTTCTTTTTCACAGGGAGGGGGACAAGCCCCCAGAACCCATTAACTCATATATACTAATTCCAAGATTGCCATACCTTGGCGAAAAGGGAATACTCTAAGAAATGGGCATTCCGGACTTGGTATATGTAATACTAAGTCTGTTTTTTCAGCCAGTCTCCATGTGAGTCCCGACATTTCAAACGGTTGCAGTTATGAATGCAGGCTATTCACAGATAGATGCATGTAATTTGACAGTATGTAGTAGCAGACATGCTAGTCCAGCTGCTTTCCTTGCCTACTACAAGAATGACAGCATCACTTTTCTCTTTTTCATAACTTTGCTAGATTTATAATAATATGACTTTTCAGAAAACCTAGTCCAATCAAATTCCGATATGCAAAATATTACACAAGTGTCAGGAACACAGTAAAACTATCTAAAAGAAATATGAAACATTAAAACTCTATGAAAATGTACAATCTCTTATACTGAACAATTCCTCACTATTGCATTAACATTACATCATACACATATGCAGCCTAGTGTATGTAGTCTAGTCAGTTAGTACAATAACCCACTACACTGGGTCATAGTACATCATCTGACCCCCCCCCACACACTTATTGCATAAAATCTCCTTCTATCTTTCTCTCTCTCTCTCTCTCTCGCTCCTGTTTCCTGACTCTCCACATCTCCTTCATGCTATCAAGGAGTTCAGCCTCTCTTCTATCGCACTCTTCCTGACCTACAAATTTTGAACCCTTACACGAATAACTGTTACCTTAAAGGGCAACAATAGGATTTTATTATTAAATGCTCAACTTCTCTGTCCCTTTTCTCCCTACGTACTGTCCCTGCTATGAATAAACAACAATACAGCATTTAAAATATTTTAAATCGATTGTTTCTCTCCACTAGAACAGTACCTTGCTGTACTGTGGTGATTTCACTTTCAAAAAACTTTAATCCCGCCCTGGAAAAGCTTGCTGCAGTCTCTGATTCATTGATGTCATCAAAGACACTGAATAATGGCCAATTCCCTCCCGAAACTGACATCACCACAACTGTCCTAAAAATCCATCCATGCTGTGATGTCACAGCTCCATACCTCACTAAAAGGACACAAGATGTAAAAAATATGTCCTATATGGACAAACTGAATGCTCTGTTACTATGCCATCGTATAGACTGCTAATAGGTGACCTTACCCTGGCATACAAGGCCCCCTCTGACCCAGTATTGATAGGTTTACTGCACTTAAGCACGTCAAATGGCATTATACATTCGCAGTCTAGGGATCTAAACTTTTTCTGAAAAATCAAAAGAACTGTTTGGAGGGACAGGAATATCTCACAGAGGATACCGCTGCTTTGGAATAGATTCCCCAGTCACATAAAACAAAGTTCATCTCTGCTCATATTCAAGTGCAACTTATATCTATGGATGAGTATTAGAAAATTTACTCCAGGACTGCCCCCTGTACTACTGATGGACTGAGGCAGCTTTCAAATGCTTTATCCCATGCATGGGTCCACTCAAATTATGGTATGATCCCAGTTATTCTTACTGGGGATAATATGTAATTATCAACCATGGGATGGGTAAGGACAATCTAACACCAAACAGGATAGGTTAATTCAAGCACCAAAGGAGAAATTGGCTTTGCTTAAAATGACCAGCAAGGACAGCTAGCCTAGGACTTACATATGAAACTAACCCTGTCTTGCTAATACCAAGGAAACCATACCCAAAAGAAAAGGGAGACGTGTTCTCATCTTAATTTACCTACACCCTTACTGAAACATTCTGTAAATTTGCCATAGATTCCTCACTTAACTATGTCCCAACCACATATTAATATTGTCCACCTCACCCGCTCCATGTTTCCAACTAGTTGTATCCAACCACCTTGTGTCATGTTTCATCATTTTTCACAGCTCTGTATCAACACACAATGGCTACATCTGCATGCCAACACCTGTCCCTACCAATTTCAGTCTCCTAACAATGACCAAAGCTTCCTCTCAGCTGGAGAAGGTGGGCAGGGAGGAATATAATGAAGTAGCAGCAATAAACGGTTAATACATTCTGGGATGAAAAGTGGTGCTCCTGCATATGATCTGGCACTCTTCCTGGCAGTGACTAAAACATCTTCTCATTTCTATTCCCTTCCCCGGAAATCAGTCTCTATAACACACCTGGAACACAATCTCACCTTTGCTTCTAAATTATTCTTCTATTTCAAACCATTATAAATTGTCCCCACTTCTACTTTTCTGGATTTTAATCCATTTCTTCCTATGATAGCATTTTTAATTCCTACACTTACTTTCATCCCTTCTTTTAAGTACATCATCTACTGCCTTGAAGACTAACCAGTCAACATTCTACAATTCAAACATATCCTTAACTGTTTGTAAAGCCAAATGTATCTCCTCTTCTTCAGGACACATCAGATTTCCAACCAGGATTGTTCCATTGCAGCTCACTTATCTTCACCCTCCAAAACTCAAATGTCTCCCTCCCAGCAGTTTCCATTCCTGTTTCAAACACACTAGTTGAACAATTCCCAAACTTAGTTAACATTATCCTATAATCATTCCACTTCACCCTTCTAATACAGTCCAATACCACAACATGTTTATCCTGATTTGCCCATTTCAAATTATCAAACTCTGAACCTCTCATTCTATGAACAAAATTTAAACCAGTTACCTAATGTTAAAAGTCCAGCATGCCCCAACCGCTTTATTTTTATCTAATCATAATTTCCACTTACTAATTATCCTATCTTCTCTTTCTGTATAAATCTATGGCAAACTCCTTAACCTCTTATAGAGCAAGCTTATAAGTGAATGCCAGAGAAGAAGCAATACAGAAAACTCGTATGTGTCACCATCCTGCCTACATCACACCTTGTTATCACACTCATCATCTTCATCATCAGTCCCCCTTTATCCCATTTTTTACATGGGGTTGAGGTATTGTGTCGTGTCCCCACCTCGCTTGATTCAATGCCACGCTCCTACCTTCTTCAGCAGTCATACCTGTACAGTTCTTCTCTCGTGTAATCCAACCATCTCTTTACTGGGTATCCTTTTTTCCTCTTGGCTTCTTCCTGTTTTGCCAAAATTACCTTCTGCTTTCCTGGACATGCCCAAACCATTATAATCTGTTTTCCTTGATTGTCTCTGCAATTGGAGGTACTTTAGCTTCTGCTCTGATGACATCATTTCTCCATCTGTTCCACAGTGTGCCTCCTACCACCCACCTCAGGCACTTCAATATCTTACGTCAATCTTTCCTATCTTCCTATATCAATAGAAAACATATCCATATAAGCACAAAAAAGATGGGGTATTTAATGTTTATGCCAAGGACCAAGCAAAAAATAAGTGGAATAGTATAACAAAGCATGACTTGGTAGCAATAAAATTAGTGTTTAATGTTAAGCACTTTCATTCAACAAATATTACATGACTTCTTCGGAACGATTAAACTCTCAAAGAAACCAGCCTTTATGTAGAAATGAAGCCATTTAATCAATTAAGATAAACAAACACTGGAAATGTTAAAGCAACCATGCAATAAAACACAGTAAAAACGTGTTAAATATATTTAGTAAAATAAAAATGCGAATTCATAAACATGTATAGCGTACAGAATATTATAAAGACATTTATGTGCAATCTAAATTAAAAAAATGATGAACAAAGTATATTATATTAAATTAAGTAGGTCAGAATTTAGCTGCCTGTAATTTTAAAGCACTACTTATAGACACAGCATCATTTAAACCAGACTGTGTGCAAGCATTATGGTGAAATATATTTACAATACCCACAAGCTCCACACTTCCTCATACCTAAACGGGTGCTCAACATATTATTGGAATTTTTAGTACATTGCTAGATTTTTCTAACATTTGTTTAATATTCATACATCTCATGTATGTAAACTCTGGCTTCTCTCCTAAAGTTTTAAGGCATGTATCCTCATATTTAATACATTTCCAATTTTCTTGCAAAATACGTTTGATATAACTACTTTCATTCCCATAGTTGATAACCATAGTGTGCTCATAATGCTTACTGTTACTATTATTATGACTAATATTGGTAGCCAAGAAAGAAGAATCACCCAATAGGGGCCCATAAATTTTATTTTCCCTTTTCTTGATAACTTTCTTTTAATGTGAACTACCAGCGATGATAGCTATCCCCTTTCCAAAACCATATTAGATAAAACATCAAGTTCAGTCAAGAACTGATCATCTTCAGATGTAAGCCTAGAAATTCATAACATTTGCCCCTTCACTAATCCCCTCTTTTGAAGCATTGGATGACAACATTCCAAAGACATGCATCTGGAGCTTTTCTCCCCGGGCCTCCACTGAAAATAAACACTATCCTAGTCAGATTTTCCCAGTCAACAAATGTTAAATAAATAAATAAAATAAAATAAAAAAACCTATTAAAATGCAAGAAATGATTGGAATATTTCAGTTTCCTATATATTTTGATGTAAACTTCTGGTGGGCTAAATCATTAGTAATGGCTACATCAGGATAATTGATGCTGTCAAAAGAATAAGAAGACGTAAACCTCAGAAATGTAGCACTTGAATAAAAAATTCCACAAAATTATAACATTGCACAGTGTTACTCCTTCAAATAATACAAATATCATCCAAAAACCTTAAAAACATCACTATATCTTCCATGTATATAGATTTAAAAATGATATTTTGTTCTCAATACCATAGTACAATGTTGGCATACAATGGGGCACAGGCTGCGCCCATCACAACACCCTGTGCCTACTTAAAATATTCCCCCTCAAAGTACATGTAATTATTGTCTAAAATTGCCCATCAAGAGACATACAACGTCTGATAAAACTACATAACTTTGGCATGCTTGTCTAAATCAATCAATATCCATCATATGCAGGTTACATGAGAAAAGATCTTTAACATCAGTCATAGCCAATAAATAATTCTCATTAAAAATTCATGTTTTATATTGGCTGAAAAATTCCCACGAATATTTGATGATATAAGGATACTTTTTTTAAAAAAATGTTTAAGTTTCCCATCCACATAAAGGGCTAGTGGGTGTGTTTTGAATCATGAGACTGCCATGATAGGGCACGGAGGGGGATTTTCCATGTTTTTGTGGATCTTTGGGATATCAAATATCATAGGAATAATAGGGGAATCACCTTTAAATAACAATACAACCCATATTCATTAACAAGAAAAAACACAAAGTCGCTGTTACCCAAAGGTCTGCTCCAGAGAAAATATGAAGGATAGATGAATGAAGTAACACACTGGAGTCTGACCACCACAATAAATGGAATAATTTATTTCAGACAAGCGCTTTCACGTGTATCAAACACGCTTCTTCAGATCCTTAACAAAAGTGTTCTGCTGAGCTGTGCTTATATATACACACTGAGTCATTTCTCTTTAATTAAATAATACACTTGATCAATCATTCAATTAAACAAATGAAACAATTTAGAACAATTTAAAACCTTTGCAGCAAGAGCAGCATCAAGCTCCAGATAAAGCAACCCTATATATTTTGCTCAATAAGTTTGTATGAGAAGTTTGTATAAAAACATGACATGAACCATCATAGAAAACGCCCTAAAAAAGCTCCTAGCTATGATTTATGTTAAAAACCATACATTTATTATAGTCCGGTATAAAACAAAGTATGATTTATATAATAGTCTCAAGGTTAGTATATGGAATCAAGCACCTTGACCATGGAATAAAACAGGTACTAAAACTTGCGAGCATATGCAGAATATTAACGCTGACAAGTTACTATCAACTAATACATTCTATCCAATGAGAAACCATATATTCTGTGTATAAATCACATATAAATATATCTCTGAACCAAAAAATGTATGTAACTCATACGAATATAAAAAACTATAAAAAGTTAGAATATAAAACTATAAAGAGCTAGTAGGTCCTACACCTTCCTTTACATATCGTAATAGTAAAAATCTTAGTAGGTTACTATGCTTTGAACCATGCAACTCTAATAAGAGATCTAGAGCACACAAGGACAAGAGACTAGGTACATTTCCCTGCATGAAATGCAGCATATGCATTATGATCACGAATGATCAACTATTTGAACATCCTACATTAACTTACAAATTCGAACCACATTTTTTAGCTACATGTGATGACAGGAACTTGATATATTTAGCTACTTGCCAAACATGCAGTGCATTTTATGTTGGAATGACAACTAGGACTCTAAAAGAAAGGATACAGGAACATGTTAATGACATTAAGAAATGCGATATCAAAAATGCCTTAGCGAAACACACTATGAATAATCCAGGACATTCCTTTGTTTTTAGGGTCCTACAGGTGGTTACACCCTGTGTGAGAGAGGGAGACATTTTTAATGATTTAGAGCAAGTTGAGCTTTCCTGAATCTTCAGACGTAAGGCTCAATATGACCCAGGATTAAATCAATATGTGAGTATAACAGCTCCACTGAAAGCACGTAGTGCTAAATAAAAGTTCCCTATAGTTGTTTTGGAAGCATGACCTATTTTCTGGTAGGCACCCTGACAATAATAGAATGCCTCTCATAGTTAAGCAAGCCGTGGAGAATAATGTCAGGGGTTTTCCTATTTTTGTATAGCATAACACAACATTTATATTATGCTTCATCCTGGGAATACACACACACATATATATGTTAGAATAGTATTTTTAATGGCTTCTTTATCACATATCTGCACCTTATATATAAATGCATTGATCTTTAATATATAAGATAGTAGCATAATCTATATATGTACATATATGTTTACTGTATGATGAATTGCGTTTAGAGTTTTATTCTTTTACATGGTCATGAGATTTCTTAAATATGTATTTATATTTTTCACATAATTCATTACATTTTACAATTGATTCTTGAATATTAGATTTTATTTTTGTGGGTGGATTGTTCTTATTCTTTCAGTTAATCAATTCATTCCACCACCTGTTATTCATTTATACATTTATTCATCTGTTTATACGTTAGTCATTTATGAATGTTATGCTGAAGCTCTGACTGGTACAGCTATTTTTACAGTCATTTTGAATAAACATGTATAGATATTCAAACTTACACTCATATACTATGAATATTTCTATACACATGTTTATGAATTTATAACATGTTTACAAGTTATTTTATAATATGGGCAATGTTTTGTATTTACATATGTTAGTATATGCTTGTCTATTGAATTTCATTGACTCTGTATTACAGCTTTTTACATTTGCTAATTTTTATGTTCATTTATACTTATGCTTGCAGTCAGTTGTCTAGATTTTTATCATATATTTATTGATTCGCACATACTGAACTTCTACTATTTATGCTCCGAACCTGTTTTTGAGGTATATTGTGTTAACCTATATAAGTTTTGAATTGTTTCTTAAGTTGACTGCGTTTTTATATTATTTATATGCACAAGCACTTTATTTATCAAAGCATGAGAAGGTTGCTCATTCCATCTGAAGAGGGTTCAACAAATATAAGTTTTTTTATATTTTTATATTTATATTTATATTTGTCCTAATGTTTTACACCACATGATCGTTGAATACAACGGTTGTGTTCCTCATACAACAGTTTTTATAGTTTTTTATATTCGTATGAGTTACATACATTTTTTGGTTCAGAGATATATTTATATGTGATTTATACACAGAATATATGGTTTCTCATTGGATAGAATGTATTAGTTGATAGTAACTTGTCAGCGTTAATATTCTGCATATGCTCGCAAGTTTTAGTACCTGTTTTATTCCATGGTCAAGGTGCTTGATTCCATATACTAACCTTGAGACTATTATATAAATCATACTTTGTTTTATACCGGACTATAATAAATGTATGGTTTTTAACATAAATCATAGCTAGGAGCTTTTTTAGGGCGTTTTCTATGATGGTTCATGTCATGTTTTTATACAAACTTCTCATACAAACTTATTGAGCAAAATATATAGGGTTGCTTTATCTGGAGCTTGATGCTGCTCTTGCTGCAAAGGTTTTAAATTGTTCTAAACTGTTTCATTTGTTTAATTGAATGATTGATCAAGTGTATTATTTAATTAAAGAGAAATGACTCAGTGTGTATATATAAGCACAGCTCAGCAGAACACTTTTGTTAAGGATCTGAAGAAGCGTGTTTGATACATGTGAAAGCGCTTGTCTGAAATAAATTATTCCATATTCAATAACGTTTTGATTGACTAAATCCTGAAGTATGAATCTTATAATAAACTCTTGTAACTTCATTTTTAGACACTATTGTATATTGACCAGCATTGTTCAGAATATTATACATCCTGGCTGAATAATCAATTGCATTTATAAGCATGATTCCCCCACCCTTGTCGGGCTTTATAGTTCTAATAGTCCTATTGCTGGTGAGGTCCTTCAGCAAATTCAATTTCTCATTAGTGAGATTATGTGCACAAAATAACAGCTGTTTGTGGAAATGTCTAATATCTCACTCACAACATTTTTTGAATAACTGAAGCATAGGATGTAGTGGAGGGTTAAACACACTCTTTCTTTGGAACCTAATGATGTTATCAGAGGTTGCATTTTTTTTTCAGAGTATAAAATTGTAAAATTTAACTTCCTCACATGCAATTTCAAATCAATTAAAATGTCACTGATATCTATTTTAGCCCAAGGAACAAAGCAAAGACCTTTATTGAATATATCAAAGTGTAACTGGTCTATAGTTAAATCATTGAAGTTATAGATTTTAAACCCCTTGAATTCATGGACAATAGTGCTACTGATATAAGATGGCATGGGGTCTAAAATATACATAAAAGGCACATTAGAATCACAAGAAACATCCAGTTCAATAACAAAATCCAAAGGCGATATATTTAAAATTGCTGCCCTATCCCCCTCCGGATTGTTTTCTTCACTGGTTGGAAATGGTGGGGGGGGGGTTTGATTGTTCAACGTAACATTGTTGTATGGTGCATTCCATCAATTCTTTTGTGCTATTCTTTCCGAATGTCTCAATGGTGGGAATTGCTCCAAGTCTAAACAATTAGTAATGTCAATAATGTCCCCTTGTTGCTTTTCCAATACATTACCTTGGAGTCCAAAATCTAACACCTCAACATTATTGTTATAACTATGACTTGTATGGTGGGGTTTGGGGTATGCAAAACCATTCAAATAATCACGTTCATCCCTAATCAGTTTGTTGTGGTTTCTAGTCTTACTGACATTCCAGCATCGATTATGACAGGTAGAAGTATACAAAGACATACGTAATGGTGAAAGATATTATCTTCTTAAGTTTCTTTGTAGAAAAATTATCAGCAATGGCAAAAAGTAAAAGTAAATAATGACTTTTTTGTGACATCTGAAAAGTAACCATGTGACACAGTGTGACTGTTAATCCTGTGTGCTGCATGCTTTCTTCCATTCTTAGTAGAAGATACAATTAATATTTTGGTCAAAGTTAACCATGACATTAGCGAGAGGTGCAAAGACGTTTAGTGCTTCTCTCCTACAAAGTGGTGCTGCAGAAGGCATTTGTGTTATCAGAGGTCCTTCTAAGTGGAAATATATAACATAGCTTGGTGAGACAATTTGTACCTGTTTGGCTTTTGTTCAAAGTCCTGTCTTAAGACATTACTGTTCATTTTTCTGTATGCATATAATGAGCCTGCCATGAGTTCACTTGATTATTTAAGTGTTTGAAATGGCAATATTGTGAAAAATGAAACAATTATTCTTATTTGATTTCAGTTATTGCCATTTGGATGCTTATTATTTTGTAATAAATGCATGTCTAAGAGTTTTAACTATTTCTGCTCATTAGAAACAATGCATGTGTACTGGAAAACTTCTTATTCAAGAAAAATGCAACTTCAGAAAGTGAAGTAATTTTTGTGGTGTACATAAAGGCATAATGCTGAACTGAATTGACAATCTGGCCATTTTTAAGTAATCATACTATTTATTTATTTTATTTTACATGTATTTACTGGGAAATTCCGACTAGGCAGAAATTATCCATTTTCAGCGGAGGCCTAGGGGAAAAAGCTCCATGTAGCACATCACAATACAAAAAAGTATTACAGACATTCAATACAATGCTGTTCAACATGACTGAGAAACAGAAAATATTAAAACGTTCAGTCAGTATGAATATTAAAAACTATAAAAAGCCTTTTGTTTAACTCCTGTCACTTGTATTTCATTATTACTGTGGATATGTATACATTTTAAAGCAAACCAAGACAGTTAACTAACACGTTTTATGAGAGTCCTATCTGATTTTCTAAGCTGGCACAGACAAGCAGTAGTGTGTTTGTTTGGCATAGTTTTTCAACTGTGTGGTTGAAAATTAAGTTTGCTGAACTTGAATTTAGAGGAAGTGCCTCATAAAAAGCAGGCAAAGGAAGAAAAAGGACTTATTTCCAGCCTCCCAGGTTAAGTAAGAGGGTATTTAATTATTATTGCAACCAGATTTGGAATGCACTGTCAGTGCTATACTTAGAGGGAAACTATTTCATGTTACAGTGAAATGGGGTGACACAAGTCCACATTTCCTTTTTTGTCACATTGCTTGTAAAACAAAACCGGGAATAACGGAAAAAATACTCCTCTTGGGTACCGTCCTTTAGCGCCGTGATGGAAAGTTTCGTTAAGGCATACTGTAGCAGCTTGCCAGTAACAGCCGCTAATCGGGCTTCTGATTACTGTGCTTCTTCACATGTGCATTTCTACCCATTTTCTTCTGGGATGACTTCATGGTGGGCTGAAGTAAGGCATGCATTCGGTTATTTTTTCCCCCTGCACTGATGTGTTGTTTTTAAGTTGCTTTTCGGTATTTATAGTGCTGTGAGCGAGTCTTACATGTTTCTCATCAAGACAGACTACAAAGCAGGTATTGTTTGCAGGGCTTTGACTGATCTGTCTTTTGGTAGGAATTGGTTTTCTGAAAAGATTCTTCAGAAACAGTACACAGTATGATAATTACATTTCAGTGTGGAAGAATGTGGATTTATCTGGTAACTGCTTCACTCGTTCGTCTTCCTTGCTGGTTCCCCTTTGCATTACGTTACAGTGGTAAAGCATGAACCAAAAAGAAGAATTTGGCTGTTGTTCATGTTCCTCTTTCAAAAACCACGAGACAATAATGATTTGCAGTCCAGAAACCCCTTTTCACTGTAATGTAAAGGCATTTTGTGAACATAGCAGTTACACCAGGTTCAAAATCTGGTTGCAATAATACGTAAGTACCAGTAAGAGATATTTTTGCTCTAGTTAACAATAAGAATATGTCTGAAGATAATAAAAGCTCTAAATCTTTTAGTGATATGTAAAAGAACATTTCCAATGAAAACAAGAGTCTGAAGAATTTGTGTTACGAATGTAATCTGATCAATTTTGGGATGCTTGTACAGAAGAATTTGTGTTACGAATGTAATCTGATCAGTTTTGGGATGCTTGTAAAGAAGAATTTGTGCCACCTAAGACCATGGATACATGGATATGGGTAGAAATAGATTTTGATAAAAAAATAACGAAGCCAAAAATGAATCCAACAGTTTATTTAAGCACTTTTGTTTCGTCTATGAGAAACTTCATCAGAAAATGGCAAACAGTGTATATTACCCAGCTTAAATACCCCCCTAATTAACAATTTAAAGTGCTACATGCATTTTAAATACATTTTTAAAAAACACAGAAACTATGAATTTTCCACCTCCATCCAATAATACAATAATAAATAACACATTAATATCCATCCTATTATTTCTAAATACAAAACAATATATATGTATGTATATAAACAATATAATTAATAAATTAGTATAAAGTAGATTAAATGTGTCCTTCTAAAAAACATATATATAACTATATAAATGTATAAATATATTCAACAACCACAGAAAACGATACCAAAAAATGCCCCAGACCCAACTATATAACAGTGCAACAAAACACAAAAAGAACAGTGGGAATACATTTTTATAAAAAGAACTCAGACCTCAACCTAAGTACTGAACTAATAGATAGGGTACTATTAAGTCCAGGGTTAACACTGGCATTGGTCTTAACTGCCACTTTAGTTCTTTTAATTCTAGAAAATCATTTACTGGACCACCTGTCTCACCAGTACAAACTTGTTCTAATATGGTAAACTTAAATGTGTGTCCTTGATTTTCCATAACATGAACTGCTAAAGCACTTTTTATTTCATTATGTAAGACATCACAATTATGTTCATAGGTTCATAGGTTCATAGGTTCATACTAGGCTATCTGCCCTAGGGCATTTATAAGCCTAGCCAGAGTATGTTTGGCTTTCGCCACCCATTTTAAATTAATTTTGCTATGCCCTTTTTCGAGGTTAGTATACTGTGCCTCTGTCTAACAGTGACACAGAAGTGATACCCAGGGTAAACCTACGATCTCCCATCCACTCATCAAGATTCCTCTTGAAGAGAGTCAATGAGGGACTCTGCCTAACCTGGACTGGGATTTTATTCCAGAGTGAAGGGAGCCTCTGGGTTATGAATCTGTCCCTCCAGCATGTCCTATTTATTTCAGTGCTGAGATTCAAGTCTCTCAAGCATGTAGCTCGATGGGATTTGGATTTTTTGAGGTGCAGCATGTCCCTTAATTCCGGTTTGGACATGGCCTTATACGTCAGGCACAGGTCACCTCTGAGCAGGTGGTATGCCACTGAGTAGAGCTGGAGTTTCTTTAACCGGGCAGCATATGGCATCTGTTTGAGCCCTTTGATCCTCTTGGTGAGGTACTTTTGGGGTCTTTCCAGTTGCTGCAGGTGTTTGGTAAGGTACATCCCAAAAGGGGCATTGTACTCGATTATGGGCCTGATGAGGGATGAGTAAAGAGGCACGATGACCTCCCCTAATCTAGATGTGAATCCCTTCATGATTAGGTGGGCTATATAAAATGTTTTTCTAACCACTTTGGCCACGTGGTTGTCAAATGAGAGATTGCTATCAACTTGGGTCCCCAGGTCCCTAATTACTTCTTCTGTACTTAATGGATTACCACCTATGTGGTAATTTGTGGGCACTTTGTTTTTGCCAAAGGGGATGACTATACACTTTTTGGCGTTTAGCTTGAGGCCATAGCTCTGGCACCAGTTGTCTGTTTCTATGAGGCCCTTTTGGAGGATGCTTGTGTCGGCTGGAGAGTCGATTATGGCGCGCAGTTTGCAGTCATCTGCAAACTTGGTCAGCCACAGTCCTTCCGTGTTGGCCTGTACCTCCGAGAAATATATACCAAACAAGAGAGGTCCCAGGACTGAGCCTTGTGTACACCCTTGTACTAATAGCATTGATGGTCTTGCCAATATGGAATCTTGGGCATTTGGTGCACAGAGCCAGGTACACCACTGCCTTTGTACTACAATTAAATTTCTCATACAAATTAATTTTACCATAATTTGGAATAAAGACTGTGTTTCCTTCCACCATAAATTTGCATTGTCCACAATAGCCACATTTTGACATATTCCCTCTTACATGGCTAATATTCGGACACCTCTTAATAATAGATTTAAAGTTGGCATCCCTGCGATAAACTATTTTTTTTGCCTATTACCTACAATATTAAGATTCTCTTTGTTTATTTCGAATACATGCCAGTTTCGATAAATTATTTCCTTACATTCTTGAAAAACCTGACTATAGGTAAGGACTAAAGCATTTTTGAAGTCCGACCCAGCCGGCTTCTCCTGTCCCATGACCTGGTAATCTGCTTTACCTAATAGGGGAACAAAGGTACCTGCTGATCTTTCATTAATAACTTCCTCAAAAATATTATTTAAAAATTCTAGTGGCTAACCTCTTTTCACTAACATTTTTTTTTTTAAGAAGTCCATCTGTTCCACAAATTCTACCTCATCACTGATCATTCTCGCCAACCTAACAGACTGTCCCTTCACCAAGGATTTTTTCTGGTGTATAGGGTGCCAGCTATCAAAATGCAACAGGCTGTTAGACTAGGTTGGTTTCCTATATATAGTTGTCTGAAAACACTTGTTAATCCTATCCTTAATAATCAGAATATCCAAGTAACTAATTTGGTCAGAATTTATGGTAGATGTAAACTCTAAAAACCAGTGGTTGTCTTTAGATAATCAAAAAATTCCATCAACTCTATCTCATCTCCCTTCCAGAACACTATGATGTCATCCAGGTACCTCCTGTAGAAAGTCCATTTTGAAGTGTAGGGACAGTTCAAAATAAATTCATTTTCCCAATATGCTAAAACAATTTTGGCAAAAATAGGGGCATGCAGCGCCCATTGCCACCACTTTCTCTTGCTTAAATAATTGTTTTTCAAAGGTGATGACATTACTTTCCAACACCAATTCCATCAGGGTTCTAATTGTTAGAATATTGTCATGATCAAGTTCAGAATACTGACAAAGATATCTGTAAAACCAATCCAGCCCTACATCATGTGGAATAACTGAAAAAAGATCTTTGATATCTATAGTCATAAATATTAAATAATCAGTGTGCATGTCTTTAAAAATTTTCATCAAAAGGTCCCGGGAATCTTTCAGTATCCACTTTTTCCCTTTCAACACGTACTTAATTTGAGAATCAATGTAATTGGCAATAGTGTATGCCTTAGAGGCCCATGCATCCACAATTGGTTTTAAGGGAGGGTCACATAAATCCTTGTGGATTTTAGGTATACCAAAAATAGTGGGTGTTCTGCTGTTTTTTGTCACTAGAAATTTATATTTATCTGAGTTCTTTTTATAAAAATGTATTCTCACTGTTCTTTTTGTGTTTTTTTTGCACTGTTATATAGTTGGGTCTGGGACATTTTTTGGTATTGTTTTCTGTGGTTGTTGAATATATTTATACATGTATATAGTTATATATATATATATATATATATATATATATATATATATATATATATATATATATATATATGTTTTTTAGAAAGACAAATTTACTCTATTTTATACTAATTTATTAATTATATTGTTTATATACATACGGGTCACCTTTAGATGCCCGACAACGCATTTGGCCGACACGGAATCTGACGGGACGAAAATACCGACAACGCAGATGACCGACAAGGTGAGAACCCGACGGACTCGGTAAGTGTGCGATCGAGTGAGGGATTTAGTGTTAGGGAGCGGACAGGTAAGTGTGCGATAGTGAGGAACTGTGGGTTAGGGATGAGTTAAGTGAGTTAGGGTTAGGGTGCAGGTAGGGTGTGTGTGCGATAGTGAGGGACTGTGGGTTTAGGGGTGGGTAAGTGAGTTAGGGTTAGGGTGCAGGTAGGGTGTGTGTGTGATAGTGAGGGACTGTGGGTTTAGGGGTGGGTAAGTGAGTTAGGGTTAGGGTGCAGGTAGGGTGTGTGCGATAGTGAGGGACTGTGGGTTTAGGGGTGGGTAAGTGAGTTAGGGTTAGGGTGCAGGTAGGGTGTGTGTGCGATAGTGAGGGACTGTGGGTTTAGGGGTGGGTAAGTGAGTTAGGGTTAGGGTGCAGGTAGGGTGTGTGTGCGATAGTGAGGGACTGTGGGTTTAGGGGTGGGTAAGTGAGTTAGGGTTAGGGTGCAGGTAGGGTAAGTGTGCGGTAGTGTCGGACCTTAGGGTTAGGGTTTGGGTTAGGGATAGTGCATATGTTATGTAGTGTACTGTGTTGTTTACGTGTAGTGTGTTGGTGTAATGGTTTTCGGTGTTTTGCGTTGTCGGCGTTTTTTTGTTGTCGGTCTTTTGGTGTCGGTCATTAGTGTGTCGGGCAAACACGATTTTGAGGTTTTAAAGGTGATCCATACATACATATATATTGTTTTGTATTTAGAAATAATAGGATGTATAATAATGTGTTATTTATTATTGTATTATTGGATGGAAGTGGAAAATTCATAGAGTCTGTGTTTTTTAAAAATTTATTTAAAATGCATGTAGCACTTTAAATTGTTAATTAGGGGGAGTATTTAAGCTGGGTAATATGCACTGCTTGCCATTTTCTGATGAAGTTTCTCAAAGACGAAACGAAAGCGCTTAAATAAACTGTTGGATTAATTTTTGGCTTCTTTATTTTTTATCAGTTAGTTTAGAAATAGATTTTGTATTCATGAGGAAGCTACCTCTGAAGTAGTAAGGGTAGCAACTTTTCCTGATGCTACCTCAATTTTATTGCCTTCTTATGTAGAACAGAACTGTATTTATGAGCAAATTCTACAAAGAAAAACAATTAATGTGTGAAAAAGTTATGAACTGTAAATTTATGGCTATCAGAAATGAGGGCAACTTATTTCACTCAATAGCTGAGAAAACTCGTAATAAGGGGTAAAGATAATAGACAAGAGGGGGCTAGAATTTACTGGAGAAAACTGAAAACTTGGAGAAAACACGGTACTGAGAGCAAACAGTTAGAGAGGGAAATGTAATAGAATGGGAATACGCCAAGAAGACTACAGGCTAGAGATTACCCTCTATATCAAAGACTGATATCAGAGTACAGGCAAAGAGAAAGGGATAAGGGGATCTTAAGTGAAAGACCTGTTCTGGTAGAGTTTTTAGTATAATCTAGAACAGAAGCTGCTGTTAAAAAGGAACAATTAGAAGAGCATATAGAATATTGATGATAACTATAGGAATCAATCAGAGGAGATTAGGAAGGATTTGGAAGCGAGACTGGATAAGCAAATCATAAAAAACAATGAGAGGATATATGAATGGCTTACAAATATGCAACAAAGTCTAGAAGATTTTGGATCTTTGCTTGGAAGTGTTTGCATAGGTATTTTTATACCCAAAGCAGACTCCAAAGAAATTTTTCTCAGGTAGATTGCAAATGTTGGAGGTGTGACAGGGAAGAAAGAAGTAATTGGGAACATATTTTTTGGGATTATAATGACTTGGCAGACTTTAAAAATTCCCTGCAGACTACTCTGTCAGAAATACTGTGAGAGCAAGTTAGTGTAACAAGGAAATTATTTTTGAGCTGTGATACAGAATCGGAATTGCCTAGACATAATATGCCCTTATTCTGTTTAATTCTGGTGGTTGCCAAAAAAAAATAGAAAATCGAATCAGTCTTAACCAAATACACTAAAGTAGTGAATATAGTAACAGAGGTAAAAGAACTGAAAGTGGTATCTGTAGAAAAGGGCAGGAGTGAATTACATAGAAAAAAATGGGAACTGTAGGACCAATACATGCTGAATAATGTTTTGGAGGAGGTATGAGTTTTAAGGGAAGGCAGGAAATAAGTTATGCAATCTTCAATGGACAATGACTGTACAGAACAAAATAAACTGGGTTGAAGACCTGGAAGTTGACTGGAGCAAAAGCACAGGAGTTCAAGGAATAACACTTCAGGAAAAAAAATAACTTTACCAAAAAAAAAAAATAAAATGAACTCTCACTGTTATTGAAACAAAAGCACTGAATAATGAATTAAAAATGTTGTGGAAGATATTGGTCTGCTTTCCTTGTTTTGATTAGCTCAGAAAAAAATAGGAAATTGCTGGAGCAAAAGACGAATGGCAGAATCTCAAACAGGAGTGTTTGAAGAAAACAAAACAGATTTGCAGTTGAGCCAGGTATAGTAATAAGGTGTGCAAAGAAAGCTGGTGGTGGAATGCAGAAGCCCAAAAAGTTGTCTAAAGAAATAAGGAATGCTGGAAGATGTGGAAGTTGAAAAAGATAGAAACACTGGCTAACAAAGAGAGTAAGAAAGCAGTCACGATGTCAAAGAACAAGGCATCAGTGAATCTCTACCAAAGTCTGGAAAGTGACTCAGCAAAATGCATAAATAAGCTCTATCAAGTTACAAGACAGTGACAGAAAGATAAAGATGATAGCTGGCAGACATCATATGAAAGTGACCCAAACAACAAACTGGTCACCAATCTGATGGGCATCAAGGACAGATGAGTGCTTCAGGAAGCTCCTGAATGAAGAAAGTCCCACAGAAGCAATACTGATACACGCAAAGCCAACAATGAAAGAGAAAGGAGAACCTGCCCTAGGAGAAGTATGAAGTACACTAACTGAAGGTGGCAGGCTCAGATGTAGTCACACCAGATGTGATCGAGCTATTAGGAGTTTTAGAGGACAAAAGGAACCTCAGCGTACTTATCATGGCATAGTGAGAGCAGCATGTCCCTAATGACTAGAGAATAATAATGCTAGTGTCAGTGCGCAAAAACCAGACATAGCGCTGCAGAATGTTCAGATGTATCAAACTATTACACTGCATGAAAATGCGAAAGAGGGTGGTGGCTGGCAAATGAACACACAGAGTATAGAAAATAATATGGGAGATAGGAAGTTCAGATTTACATTATGATACAGTACCAATGATCCTATTTTTTTTTCAGTAAGGCAGATACAGAAAATAAACTGGAGATAAGGAAATAGTCCAACGGGCCATTCCTAAACTTGTTGAAAACATGACAAGGTCATAAGAAAACTGTTTTAGTCAGCCCTGTGATGGTTTGAAGTCCCAGAAAAACTAGTAGAATTGGTGCAGGCTATGTACAAGGACCCAGTGACGCAAGTCTGAACAGTGTTTGGATTCATAGAGGGGATTCATAGTAGAAGTGGGGGTGCATCAGAGTTCATAGAAGAAGAAGGCGAAAATTGAGATTGCAGGAAAAATAACACATTAACAGTTTTAGGTATCCGGGAGGTATGGTTAAGGAAAAGGGAAATATGAATGAATAGGTCAAAGCTAGAATCATAAGGGCTACAGCCAGATTGCGCAGTGTCATATATAGTTTGTAACTCGAGTGCCAAATAGACTGCAGTATAATATGTGCAAAACAGTGTTGTGACCAGTGCTTTTATATAACACAGAAATCTAACCAATGAAGACAGAGCAACTGAGGAAGCCTGAGAATATGGACATGAACTTCCTGAAATGGGTGGTAGGATGCATACTGTGGGACAGATAAAGAAATGAAGACCTAGGCTCTGAAGCCAAAGTAATTCCAGTTGCAGAGAAGGTAAAAAAATAGACTGCAGTGGTTCAGTCCATGTGTAGAAAAGTGTATAATAATTTGGCCAAGCAGATTTGGGAGATACAGGAAGAATTCAACAGTAGATAAAGAACATCCAGGCAAGAAATGGATACATTGCAGGAGAAAAGGCCTGTGACTATCAGACATGTCAAAGAAGGTAGGAAGCTGTCATGCTGGTAAGGATAGTGATGATTCTGTTAGAGTAATTATGAACATTATTACTAAAGCATGAGAAATATATTGATGAATGGAAGGTCAAGAATTTAGAGAAAAAGAAATTTGAGGTAAAATTACATAATTGCTGTTACTCTAACAAAGTTCAAGAGCATTTTAGGTGTGCTGATAAAATGGACAAACCTACAGCAAGACAATTTCAATTTCAAAAGTTTAAAAACAGCATTACTTAGATAGGGGATGATTCTGGAATATTTCAGTCTCTTTTAATTGCATTGTATCAGTGTTGTGTAGCTATTTAGAAAAATCTGTATTCTAATGTTTGGATGCAAAATTCAGATTATTTGTGGAATGGGTTCAGAAGGACCACAAAGCAATTCTTAATTTTGGAAATCTGAATTTGATAATAAGAAATAATAGATATGTGATGCCTTAAAGATGGGTTCCTATTAGCAGAGCGAAAGACTGTAATCTGGATTACGGAAAGAGCGACACGTATTGCGCGAAATACTGAAACACCGAATGTCCGAAACAGAGAAAATGGAAATGAAGTGCAATGGTTGGCCCGTCTGCGTTATAGCTTCATAAGGTAATTCTGCGATAGATAGGACTTTAGAGTTAGGATGTGGGTTAAGGTAAGTTAATAGATAGGTAATGTATGTAAGATTTAGTGTAGTGTTAGAAGTAGGGTTTTATGTAGATGTATGTATGTGTATTATTTATTTGTTTTGGGTGTATGTCTGTAGGGAAAGTGTGCAGTAGTTATGGACCTTAGGGCTAGGGAGGGGTTAAGGATAGTGCATAGATAGTTGTGTATTTGGGGTTTTGTGTAGAGTTGGAAGTAGGGTTTTGTTATATTTATGTGTATTTATTTTTTTGGGTGTTTGTCTGTAGGGGACTTGTGCGATAGTTATGGACCTTAGGGTTAGGGAGGGGTTAAGGATAGTGCATAGTTAGTTGTGTTTGTGGGGTTTAGTGTAGGGTTGGAAGTAGGGTTTTGGTGCTTTACATTAGGTTAAAAGTAGGGTTTGGTTAGTGTATGTATGTGGTTTATTTATTTTGTTTGGGTAGGTAGTATGTAGCGAGTGGTGGGAATGGCCAACTATGACAGTTTGTTATTTTATTTTTCGCTGTTTAGTGCATTCGGGATTTTTGAGGTTCACGTTATAGGTGTCGACATTTAGGTATTCGGTTAAAGGGTTTTTCGATTTGCTAATATAGACCCCTTAAAGATGGATAAAGCTCTCAACCCAGATGACAAAACAGCAGAATTCTGTCAGATTTAAGACTTAGCTTCACACTTCATTACCTGAGTATTCAGGCTAGAAGATTCATAAATTAATAGCCAAACCATATATAGAAATTTCCCAGGACCTGGGAGTTGATATGATAAAGAGTATTTGGAATTATTCTGATTATTTTATTGATGTTGCAATTAAGGCAATTTATACTTTTTGGTGCTGACTTTATGTAATCATTATTTTGTTTTTAAGAACATTTACTATAAACAAATACGAGTAGTTGCCATGGAGCCATTATGGCCCCATTGTTGAAGTTTTTAAATTTGATTATAGCAAACTGGAATGAGTAGTTTATTTATAACTCCAGTTTTAATTGTAATATTACATTAAGTTGTTTTATTGGCATACTGTTGTAGTATGCCAAGGGAACTGATGTGCCTCTCCAGAATATCTGGAATATTCTATAGAGTTTTTATTTATTTTATTGCTAAAATTTGTTTGGATGTTTGAGTCTTTACGGGCCTAACCAGTAATAAATGATAATTTGTATTAATAGTTATTTTTGTTGCTGTAGTGCTCGTCCTAGATATTTGAAGAGCAACATAGTTGAAAGCCAGACTATCACAGTCACTGTTTTCACATCTGTATGGGATGGAATTTTGTAAAACTTCTTGAACTTTTCAGAGATATCTATCCAAAATTGTAATGGAGAGCTGGTAAGTACAGTGCTAGCAGAAGTGAAGGCAAAAAGGAGGGAGGCATATAAATCAGTTATTGGTATGTATTCTGAGTAAGTTCATGATTCATCTAACTTCAGATAAGCAGCTTATGATGACCAGATATGTAATGTGGATGCTGGTTGTATAAAAAAAATTATCAGTGAGAATTGAAAAGTCTATCAGGCGAATACCTAAGTGTTGACATGGTTGCTTCAAGTCCATTGATTTATAACACAAAGTTCACAGTTCTAAGGCTCATGGGTTCATAGGTACTTACTAGGCTGTTGTTGCCCCTAGCCATGAGGGGCATGGCTGCTACACCGGGGTGAATTTGCAGTTTCCAAGTCATTCATCCATATATTAAGAGAAGCACTTTAATTTATGTGGAGTAGAAGATGGTACCATGGAAGCAGTATTCTCTGTGATACATACCTATCCTTCCAGCACTTTCTACTTATGTAACAGGTCTGATTGGTTAGGATCTGCCAGAGCTCCATATGGGAGGCAGGGGTTGTCGCTTAGAAGCCTGCATGACAATGAAGAGATGGATAAAGCTTTGAGATGGTCTGCATAGTTTTGTGATTTAGGCACTTGATTTATTTTTTTTTTTTTTGTGAGATAGCATTGTGGTCTCTCCAGTTCTGCCAAAGTACTGGGATAGGTAGCTACTGAATAGGGCATTATATTCATTGATCAACCTGATGGAAGCCAAGCACAGTGGCATGATTACATCCCTGCACCTAGTTACCATACCTTTAGATATAAGCTGCAAGATGAAAAATGATTTTTTTAAGTAGTGGATACATAGTGCTCAAAGGATAGCTATTGTTGACATAGGTTCCCAGATACTTAACTTTGGGATCAGCTTTCAGGGGTGTGTTGTCAAAGTGAATGGAAAGGAGTGCTTTCTAACTAACCCTAGCCAAGAACTTTTAAAACTCCAACAAATAAACTTAAAGGTAAATAAAACACAATGAAGCTAAATTTAAAATAAAACAAACTTTAATAAAGTAAAAAGAAACATCAGAAAAAAAAAACCAGAAGCATCCAAACCTTAAATAAAAAAATCCAGTCCAAAACTCAAAAATCCAAATTTAGTCACATACCAGCAGCAGTGTTACCACACTTGCAGAGTTTCAAAGGTTTGCTGGAAAACAACAAGATTTACAGTACAGGAGGTTGGTCGGTCTAACAAGAATAAAAGATACTTATGCATGTGGTGGTTTTATTCACTTCTGCTGTGTCCAATAACACTGCCTTTACTGATGTTAACACAGGTAATACCTGTGGATGCTGAACATTTTAATTGCAACTTTCCTATGCTGTGTTTGTTTCTGGTTAATTTTTCTGTGGAAAAGACCTTCAGGAAAATCAAAACAAAGAATCTTTGAACATATTTCTGTAAAAAGGTTTTCAACACAATAGATTCTTATTAAGGAATTCTGCGCTTTCTAATACTTTTTAAGATGTGCTTTTTCCTGATTGTTACTGTGTTTCATTCAGTCAGAGTTTTTTTTTTCTTAAAGATTATTGTTTCACTAGCTCAAATTGGATATATTGTTTGACAGACATGAATTGTTCTTACGTTCGCTTCTAGGAGATAGTCTCTCACCTTTTCTCAGTTTTAATATTTGCATGATGGAGAGATATCTATACCAGAGGATTGTAGCCCCCCAAACATCTCCAACGCCCAGGTGAGAACTGCTCTCTCCAAAGCAAAAAACACAGCATCCATAGGACCGGATGGTGTCCCCGGCTGTGTGCTCCATGAACTCAATGAGGAATTAAACCCGCAGTTAGGACAGCTGTTTAATCTTAGCCTCACCTCAGGATACGCACCCAAGGAGTGGCGAACGGTGACTGTGGTCCCACTTCACAAGGGCGGTGCCTCCACTGACCCTGGAAATTACCGTCCCATTAGCTTGACAAGCCTTATCTGCAAAGCCATGGAGAGGATCATAATGGAACTCATAAATAAAGACATAGGGAACTTGCAGACTTTGGATCCAACCCAGTTTGGCTTTGTCAAAGGCAGATCATGCCTTTTAAACTTGGTTGACTTTTTCGAGACAGTCACCAAGGCCATTGATGAGGGAAAGGCAGTCCATACAGCCTACCTTGACCTGGCAAAGGCCTTCGACACAATACCCCACTCAGGTATCATCAAAAAACTCATCAGCTTGAATGTAAACCCATACATCACAAGATGGGTTGCAAACTGGCTAAGTGACAGAACCCACAGGGTCAGAGTTGCTGGAGCCATGTCAGACTCAAAGCCTGTCACAAGTGGTGTCCCACAGGGCTCAGTCCTGGGTCCACTCTTGTTCGGCATCTACTTTTCTGAAGTACAAGCAAACACAGGAGGGTTATGGCTGACAAAGTTTGCAGATGACTGCAAACTGGGCCATAGTCGAAAACACATCTGACACAGATATCCTTCAGAAGGGCCTCACAGAAATGGATAACTGGTGCCAGAGCCATGGCCTAAAGTTAAATGCCAAGAAATGCATAGTCATACCCTTCGGGAAAAACAAGGTTACCCCTAGCTACCATATAGGTGGCAATCCACTGAGCACAGAAGAAGTCATCAGGGATCTGGGGACCCAGGTTGACAGTAGCCTTTCGTTTGACACTCATGTTGCTAAAGTAGTTAGGAAAACCTTCTACATTGCCCACCTGATCATGAAGGGATTCACATCTAGATCAAGGGAGGTCATCGCCCCCCTGTACTCATCACTCATTAGACCTATGATTGAGTACAATGCCCCATTCGGAATGTATCTGACCAGACACCTACAGCAGCTGGAAAGGCCCCAAAAGTTCCTCACCAAAAGGATAAAGGGTCTCAAAAATATGTCTTATGCTGCCCGACTGAAAGAACTCCAGCTCTATTCAGTCTCATACCGCTTGCTCAGAGGTGACCTGTGCCTGACATATAAGGCCATGTCAAACCCTGATTTGATGAATATGCTTCACCTCAAAAATCTAGATCCCTCAGAACCACAAGGGCGGAGACTTAAACCTTGACACGGTTATTAATAGAACATGCTGGAGGGACAGATTCATCACCCAGAGACTCCTATGCTGTGGAACAAAATCCCGGTACATGTGAGGCAGAGCACCTCGCTGGCCTTGTTCAAGAGGAATCTTGACCAATGGATGGGGGATCGCAGATATACCCCAGGGATTACTTCAGTGTCACTGCTTGACAGAGGCACAGCAAAATAATAGGCATAGTTTTATTCAAACTAAAGGGGTGGCGAAAGCCAAATAACTATGGGCTAGGCTTATAAATGCCCTTGGGCAGATAGCCTAGTATGAACCTATGAACCTATGAACCTATGAAATGTATTCTGACATTGAGAATGCTAAAAATAAGATATTAATGCATTTTAATATTTTTTTCAGATGTTTATTCCATATTAACTGCTGACATTCATATCATGATTTGATATTCAGTTGGCCTTTAATGTAATGCAATTCTGGTAACTTATTTTATAAAGAGTTAATTCACATTTGTAATTTCTCTGATGGTGTCCTAAGAAAGAGGGATGAAAGAGATAATTTCTATGTACATTAAAGAAATATTTTGAAGTACAGTTACTCTATTTCTAGATTGTTCCTTACTGTTGACATAAGTACCTGTTTTTTTCATTGCTGCACTATTCTCTGTGTATTACTCTCTGTATACTAAATTCTCTTTATGTAGAATCTGATTAAAGTGTGGACTTTTTATTAGTAAAGTTTGTATGTCTGGAGCTTCTTTCTTTCAGCCTCTCCTACATGGGGAGCCTGCCTAGTCAAATGTATTTTCAGTCATTTTGTTGACCATTTGTACTTCATTCAAAGCTACCTTTGATGAAATGATACACAACCACAGAGCACTGTGACACCCCACCACTGGACCAGTAATGAAGGAGCCTCAATCCTCACCAATAACACCAGTGGGGAAAGTAAACTGGGAGGATGACAAGTTACACACACAGTATTTCCAGATGCAGCTCTCTGCATCAAGTACAGTTTCTGTTAAGAGCACACAGAGACCACAGTCAGTCCGGGGCTGGTTTCTCCCTCTTTTTCCAGATACCCAGTAAGGCTCTTCACAGCCACTGGTACAGCTATAGGGTTGAGAACTCAGCTGAGTGGCCAAGCCAAGACCTCCAGCACCCTCTCTGTCCAACCAGTGCTTCTTGTCCCTGCCCAAGTAGCTGACACACACACACACACACTCTTTGAGGTTTGATTTACACATACACACACACACACACACACACACACACACACACACACACACACACACACACACACACACACACACACACACACCTGGGAAAGGCTGGGAAAGGTTTACTAGCTATGCCCCTTTTGCCCAGGCTACAAGGTAGTTACCACTGCCACCAGCCAGCTCCTGTTACTTTAATAACAAAGGGTGTCCAATCTTATTGTGTAATGTTACTATTAATACAAATGGTAATTTGACCAAGAGCAAGGCTATTAGGAGTGCCCCACAGTGTCACCAAATAAATATGCAAGTAATCTCAGAACTCAAATATCTCTAGACAGATCAGCCACAATGAAAGATTTAAATATACTTAATAATAAATAATAAAAGAACAAGAAAATAGTCAAGGTATAATTACAGTGACAGCAGAGTTCAAAATCACAGGAAATATTTTAAACAACATTGCTGGACAGACTCAAATAAATAAAGAAAAACATCTAAATTAAGCTTTTCTATATTCCTGACTATTTCTAAGATAATTTATATACCCTAATAGCTTAATTAAGATCAAGGCAGATATGTGAATGGGTCTTCTCTAGTTGATGTCAGGTCAAAGACAGAATACAGAATGCTCTCTCTCTCTCTCTAAGACAGTTCTTAAATTAATATCTCAAATATTACTGCTGGGATAGCTTGCAGAATTACATAATTTATTGTCATCTGACTCTACCCCAGGTAAAACCCCCACTGCTGGAATCTGTCATCTACCTGTGAAAATACATAGACAAGGGCTTTTCCTCAGATCTTGGTAGATGCTGGAAGTCAGGAAACAATAAAACACTTCCAAGACAATACAGAAAGTTCTCTTTTAGACATTATGTTTCATTTCTGCCATAAAATAATTTAATTTCATCTATTTTTTCTGAAGTTAACCTCTTGTGTTCCAGTTTCCACTGTTAAAATATATACATTTAAACAGTTACAATAGTGCATGTACATTTCTGTTCTTTTCCAACAGGGTACACTGTGTATACATTTTTAAGCTCAGTACTTTACAAACCCTTTTCACCAAACATTCCTGTACATACAGTTTGATATACCACATAATATACAGTTCTAATACAGTTGTAACGCAAGCATCTTACACAAATCATTTCAATATTCACCAATGACATAAATTATTTACAAAAGTCCAGATAGCTGTGCTGGCAGTATCTCCTTTTGTAACAGTCATCATCATCATCATCATCATCTTCATTGCCACCTTTTTTCCTATTTTCTACATGGGGTCAGGGTGTCATGTTACTCCTTATTCAATGTTACTCTTCTACCTTCTTCAACACTCACACCTGACTGTAAAAGGCCTTCTCTCACAAAATTCAACAACTTCTTTGCTGGATGTTCTTGTTTCCTCTTGCTTTCTTCCTTTCCATCTTTAATCTTCTTTACCACCATAATCTGTTCTGATTGACTTTTTCTGTATTGGAGCTACTTTGGCCCCTGCTACTGTGTCATCATTTCTTCATAGGTCCCACAGTGTGCATCCAACCACCCATCTCAAACACTTCATGTCCATCACCTCTAGCTTCCTCATCTGCTTTGCCTTTACTTCACTGGTTTCTGGACCATACAGTATTACTGGTTACACCACTGTTATGTACACCTTACTTTTCAGCCTCTGGCATTCTTCTGTCAAGCAGTATTCCTAAGACTCTATGCCAGCTGGCTGCAACCCCCTCTGATTCTACCTTTGACCTCCTCATTCAGACTTCCCTTCTCCTCAACCACCCCTCCCAAATACGTGAAGCTGTTAACCTGTTTCACTGTTTTCCTTTCTATCTTTATTTTCAGCTTCTTCTGATTTCCCCCATTTGCTGTGATTACAAATGTCTTGTCTGCACTCAGTTTCATCCCATGTGTCTTCAGTTTTGCATTCCATTCCCCTATCATTTGCTGAAGTTCTTGCTCAGAGTCTGCCTATAATGCCACATCATCTGCATATACAGCAACTTGGTTGATCTGTCCTCTCCAACCTGTTTGCTAGTGTAGTCCATCACCAGTATGAACAGCAGTAGACTCAGAGCTGAACCCTGGTGCACACCCTTTCCCACTGGGCACCCCTCTGTGAGATCAAACATAATTCTACCAATGTTTCTGCAACTTCGGACCACCACAGGACTGCCCAAATCAGCTTTCTTGGGACCTTGTCATATGCTTTCTCCAACTCTATGAAGCCCAGTTGAACTCTTTCCTCATTTCTAGCTTCTTCTCAAGTATCTGTCTCACTGCAAACATCGGCTTGGTTGCACTGCATCTTGAGGTGATTCCAAACTGCTCATCTCCCATCTTACTTTCTACTACTCTGCATATTTGTTTGTCAGTCACCCTCTCCAGAACCTTTATACAGTGTGATAGGTGTTTGATACCTCTGTACTGCCCACAGTTGTGGAAGTCCCCTTTGTTCTTGAACACTGGCACTTGTATACTTATTCTCCAGTCATCTGGGATACATCTGTCTGTCCTTATTAATATGAGTACCCTCAGGGGCAATTTCTTCCCTATCTCCCCTAGCATCTTGATCACACAACCATATATATGATTGCAGTTTGACATTTTGTCAATGTTTAGGAGAGATGTCACTACCAGTCAAAATGATAGTACATCTAAAGATGCCATAATCCACTCACATGTACTTGACTATAACATAGTTCTGGGTATTTGCTTTTGATTGCAGTTGTGTGACTGTGGACATAAGTAAGGTGATCTGGGAGTGTGGGGTTGTGGGTGGCAGAACCATTACAATGGGTATCTGGAAGCAAACCATATTTTGTAAAACATTGAGTGTTTATGTTTTAGTTGTTTAGCTGTCTGTACAATTATGTGTGGAAATTATGTTTTGGAATGTATGCATTAACAGGTGTGGTCTGCTGTGTCTATATATGATGCTGGTGTGTTTAAACATGTTAGTTTGAATTTAATGATTGCAAAAGATTGTTGTTAGGTTTCTTGTTTTGGTCAGCTGTGTTTTTCTACTGGGGATATTTGGTGTGTATTTGGTCAATGTTTTTTTTCAGTAATCTGCCTGTTGATGGCCTTGACAATTGAGATTTCTGAATATAATACAATATATAATATATATTTATGTGTATACATATCTATATCTATACCTACCTATCTATATCTAATCTATATATATATATATATATATATATATATATATATGTATATATATATATATATATATATATATATATATATATATATATATATATATATATATATATATATATATATATATATATATATATATATATATATATATATATATATATATAGTTAGGGTCTATATTAGATCACCAAATGCTTAAAAAAGCGAACAGTGATTAATCGACCCTATGTAAGCTAAAGCTTACAATTTCGTACTATCAGAACAGCAATTTTTTTCCTAGGGAAAAAAATCGCTGTTCCAACAACAAAAGAAATAAAACACTTTAAACATTACATTAAGTGGGGGGCTGTGCCCGCCACACCCCCCTACTTAAATATACCAACTCTGAGACTGCATTATATTGCTGAAAACAGCAAAGTAATGAAGCGGTCAAGCAAATTCTTTCCCAGGGAAAGAATTTGCTTAAAAGCCATTTCGATATTTTGCCTTTTCAGGCTTTTGAGTTCGACCAAGACATTTGAAAGAATGCGTCTTCAGACTTCTAATAGGGAACCTATAGTTATTATGGGTAAAATTAGATTAGTCAATCATGGGTATGATCAACCTGCTTATGTTCGACTTACTTTGGTCGACACTGTATATGGTTATGAGTTGTGCAATAAACGATGATCCCAGGGGAAGGGGAATATGACCACTCCCCAGGGATCTTGTGATCTCAGAGACAGTATATAGATAATTAGCAAGTGGTATTAGGGTGGTGTAAGGGGGCTTGTTCCCTTGCAAAAGGCATTGTTTGTTTGTTTTGCATGTTCCGTGGCCTTGGAGCATTGTGCAGTAGTATGTCAACATACTTTCATCAACATAAGTGTGTCAGCTTTAAGTATGTTAAGATTTGTGCAGCTCAAGTATTTGTGGTAGATTCTATATGTATATATATATATATATATATATATATATATATATATATATATATATATATATGGCTTCCCTTCGAATGGTCAACATTTCACAATGTCGACATTCATATGGCTGAGACCATATGATTGACATTTGAAATGTCGATCATGGGGAACCGGCATCACTCTACAGTGCGGAATGCAAAGATTTCCACTTCCACACTGTAGTGTGATCTCGGAGTTGGTATATTTAAGTACTGGAGGGGTGCAGGAGGGCAAAGTCCCCCTGCTAGCAGCGTTAAGGTAAGTTTATTTTTTTGTTTTTTATGTTGTACTTGTATGGTGGTTTTGGCGATATGAATTTCGACATTGTGAAATGCTGACCATATCAAGTAGACCCATATATATACACACACTATATATATATATATATATATATATATATATATATATATATATATATGTGTGTGTGTGTGTGTGTGTGTGTAAGTGAGTGAGCGTGTGTGTGTGTGTGTGTGTGTGTGTGTGTGTGTGTGTGTGTGTGTGTGTGTGTGTGTCTTCTTTGAAAGGTTAAAATTCCAAAACTTCGAAATTCAATCCACCGAGACCAGAATATCGAAGTTTTGGAACTTCAAACATTCTTAATGGAGATCGCCATACAGAGCAGAACGGGAAATTTATCATATTCCTCACTGTGGTGCATTCAATTCACTAGAATGATCCCATTCACTAAACCCAAGGACGCCTGTCCATCCTGTTCAGAAGTATGATCCCATCTACTAAACACACTGACGTCTGTCCATCCTCTTCAGTAGCATGATCCCATTCACTAAACCCAAGGACGTCTGTCCATCCTATTCAGAAGTATGATCCCATCTACTAAACACACTGACGTCTGTCCATCCTCTTCAGTAGCATGATCCCTTTCACTATGCACATTAACATTTGTATATATATATATATATATATATATATATATATATATATATATATATGTATATATATATATATAGTTAGGGTCTATATTAGATCACCAAATGCTTAAAAAAGTGAACAGTGATTAATCGACCCTATGTAAGCTAAAGCTTACAATTTCGAACTATCAGGACAGCAATTTTTTTCCTAGGGAAAAAAATCGCTGTTCCAACAACAAAAGAAATAAAACACTTTAAACATTAGATTAAGTGGGGGGGGGGCTGAGCCCCCTACACTCCCCTACTTAAATATACCAACTCCGAGACTGCATTACATTGCTGAAAACAGCAAAGTAATGAAGCGGTCAAGCAAATTCTTTCCCAGGGAAAGAATTTGCTTAAAGCCACTTCGACATTTTGCCTTTTCAGGCTTTTGAGTTCGACCAAGACATTTGAAAGAATGCGTCTTCAGACTTCTAATAGGGAACCTATAGTTATTATGGTTAAAATTAGATTAGTCAATCATGGGTATGATCAACCTGCTTATGTTCGACTTACTTTGGTCGACACTGTATATGGTTATGAGTTGTGCAATAAACGATGATCCCAGGGGAAGGGGAATATGACCATTCCCCAGGGATCTTGTGATCTCAGAGACAGTATATAGATAATTAGCAAGTGGTATTAGGGTGGTGTAAGGGGGCTTGTTCCCTTGCAAAAGGCATTGTTTGTTTGTTTTGCATGTTCCGTGGCCTTGGAGCATTGTGCAGTATTATGTCAACATACTTTCGTCAACATAAGTGTGTCAGCTTTAAGTATGTTAAGTATGTTAAGATTTGTGCAGCTCAAGTATTTGTGGTAGATTCTATATGCATATATATATATATATATATATATATATATATATATATATATATATATATATATATATATATGGGTTCCCTTCGAATGGTCGACATTTCACAATGTCGAAATTCATATGGCCGAGACCATATGATTGACATTTGAAATGTCGATCATGGGGAACCAGCATCACTCTACAGTGCGGAATGTAAAGATTTCCACTTCCACACTGTAGTGTGATCTCGGAGTTGGTATGTTTAAGTACCGGGGGGGTGGGGGGTGCAGGGGGGCAAAGTCCCCCTGCTAGCAGCGTTAAGGTAAGTTTATTTTTTTGTTTTTTATGTTGTACTTGTATAGTGGTTTTGGCGATATGAATTTTGACATTGTGAAATGTTGACCATATCAAGTAGACCCATATATATACACACACTATATATATATATATATATATATATATATATATATATATATATATATATATATATATATATATATATATATATGTGTGTGTGTGTGTGTATGTGTGTGTGTGTGTGTGTGTGTGTGTGTGTGTGTGTGTGTGTGTGTAAGTGAGTGAGCGTGCATATATGTGTGTGTGTGTGTGTGTGTGTGTGTGTGTGTGTGTGTGTGTGTCTTCTTTGAAAGGTTAAAATTCCAATACTTCGAAATTCAATCCACCGAGACCAGAATATCGAAGTTTTGGAACTTAAAACATTCTTAATGGTGATCGCCATACAGAGCAGAACGGAAAATTTATCATATTCCTCACTGTAGTGCATTCAATTCACTAGATTGATCCCATTCACTAAACCCAAGGACGTCTGTCCATCCTATTCAGAAGTATGATCCCATCTACTAAACACACTGACGTCTGTCCATCCTCTTCAGTAGCATGATCCCATTCACTAAACCCAAGGACGTCTGTCCATCCTATTCAGAAGTATGATCCCATCTACTAAACACACTGACATCTGTCCATCCTCTTCAGTAGCATGATCCCTTTCACTATGCACATTAACATTTGTCCTTTCAATTCAGTAGCTTGAGCCCATTCACTAAACACACTGACGTCTGTCCATCCTATTCAGTAGCACTAAACACATTGACACCTGTCAATCCAATTCATAGCATCATAGCATCGTCCCATTCTCTAAACCCAAGGACGTCTGTCCATCCTATTCAGAAGTATGATCCCATCTACTAAACACACTGACATCTGTCCATCCTCTTCAGTAGCATGATCCCTTTCACTATACACATTAATATTTGTCCATTCAATTCAGTAGCATGAGCCCATTCACTAAACGCACTGACATCTGTCCATTCAATTCAGTAGCACTAAACACATTGATGCCTGTCCATCCAATTCATAGCATCATAGCATCATCCCATTCACTAAACCCAAGGACGTCTGTCCATCCTATTCAGTAGCATGATCCCATTCACTAAACACATTGACGTCTGTCCTTGCATTTATTCCTTTATCTTTACTTCTAATCCTTCCTTAGTCTTACATTATTGCCCCATGTTATTGCCCTACCATAGTTTAAGATGTTTTCTTCTGCTGGGGAACCTTTCCATGATCTCTCTGTCCTACAGAGATAACAGCACATGTGGTTGACTTACCTGCCTGACCTATGAATCCCCTTCTAAATTAAAGAGGTTCTGTTTTTTTTTTTCACCAACAGGTACACTTCCCCAACTTTCTTTTGATGCTTTCAGGAACCCTGTAAACTTATAGCTCCTCATTCATTTGCTCACCTGTGACAGAAATTCCTTCTTCCAGATCTATCTCTATTTGAGGGTCCCCCCTTGCAGTTGTGTGTGATTTTGCTCTTGACTGCATCTTTTATCTGTTCCGTCTCTCTTTATGCCAGCACTACCATCTCCATTTTCTCCCAGATACAGAATCCCATGTATCCCTTAGGGTCATTCCAAAAAATATTCCCTGTATCTTCTGAGACTCATCTGCAGCTCCTGTGGCACATTCCTGTCTCATCCTCACATCTTTTATATGTAATAGTCTGTTTCTTCACCCTTTTCCAGAATATCTCTAGAGTCAAAAGACACTACAAACTACCGTTAACTTTTGGCACCAGCTGTCATGTTAAGACATAGTAGTCATTGTAGCACACCTTATATGTTCCCGTTGACTCAATGCAGTCAATAGCCCATTTTCTCTTTCTCAGCTGTTTTGTAATGCTATTACTGCTACTTTTGTTAACCTGCACTTTTATGTCCACATATATCAGTTCTCCCTTCCCTTTCTGGATTCTAGAATACTTGCCAAGGAACTGCTCCTTGCTCCCGGGCTGAGTCTGACCAAAAGTCCATGGTGATCAGTGCTCTACCCCCTGAAAAGAAATATAAATACTTATTTCTTGTTTCCCCTAGCCCTTTCAGTTTCTTGTCTTTCCTCCTTGACCTCTTAATTCTCAGAAGCAAATATGCCCAATATTTAGCAGTTTATAACTCAAGCTTGTTCAAAATCTGGTCAACTCTTAATAATACCTTCCCCATCCAGAATGTCTTCTGGCTAAGTGAGATATATAATTTATTTTCATCTTTTCTTAAGTACAGATGATTATTAATGCACTGAATCTGCTATTATTAACCTAATCATTCCTGATGAAAGGATCGTGTTAGGCTGAAAGTTGAAGTAGCTGTATGGTAAAACCTGTGTTGCACCTGTAAAAGTTATTATGTACATATTGTAAATATCTTAATTGTACTATGTAAAAAAAGAACCTATGCCTGCTCTCTAATATTATATGAAATTGTAAATTGTATTTTCTACACTATGGTTGTATCTGTAACTAAACTTTGTAATTGTGGAGCTTTTCTGTTATCTGTAACTAAACCTTGTAATTGTGGAGCTTTTCCTCTACTGAAAACTGGCTCTCTGAGCCCAGTGGACCTCCCCGGTCATCAAACTGGAAATAAATAAATCATATCACCTTTGTACTGCTGAGTTTTCTGTGACAGTTCTTCATTTTTTTCTGTCATAAACATACCTCTCAACCTTACCAAAACAGGTTTTGAGATCCAAATAATGCAGTGCCATGATTCCTGAGTGGCACCCCCTAATTTCCAAATTTCCTGGCCTTTTTTTTTAAATTTTTTTCCCATGTTTCTTAGGGCTGACATAATCACGGGGAGTCATGCACAATGATGTCAGCTTCGTGAGCAGCCTGCCAGCCTGTCAGAATTCAGCTGAGGGCTGCTCTGGGCCGATGGCCTTAATCCCCAGCCAACACTAACTACCAGTTGTTAAGGAAATGTATAAAAGCATTTATCCATTCCTCACCTGTGTGTCCCAAAATAAGAGTGATTTTATGTACTGCTCTAATAAACCTACAACGTTGACAGAATAACACGATTTTCATTTAGCATGCATTTTCTGAATGATACGCAGTCTAAAAATAAAATGCGTGTCATTGTTTAGTTGATGCATTCCCCAATTATTTGTCGAAAAAACATAATTTTTTGAGGAACAGACCAAAAATATGAGGTAAAATCTGGATATTCTGCTGAAATCTGGATAGTTGAGAGGCATTGTGTGGAAAAAAAGGAAAGTGGTTGCATAGCGACATTAAAGCAGTGGCACAATCATTTGTAGCGACCATCGAGTCAAGTCCTCTTGCTTTTGTTCACTATTTCAAGAGTTATGAGTTTTTGTAATGCATTTTCCCCAGGCATACTTCTCAGCTGCTATGAGTCTTACCCGCAAATTTACCCATGCTTCTCTGTTTCTCCTCATTGTACGATATTCCTCATAAGTCAGATTCGTTCATGTGTACAACCTTTTAAATAAATAAATTAAGCCTACACAACGACACAGTTTCACTATTTAAGACCTTGAATATAAGGACCCTCTATAATGAAAAATAAAAGTGCTCCTCTTCCTTACCCTGTGCTATCATTTGTAATGTTCAGTTGTTGAGATAGCTAGCTAAGCTTGATGTAAGCGAAATTATGTTGCGAGCTGGAATCCCACCAATTCTTTAAGGAAAAATAATTATAATTTAGTACACAATCACACTGGATAACTATGTTGTTAATCCTGCAGAGGAATAGTGAATATAGTCAAATTTGAGAGTAAGTGCACGATGTTAAGTGGGTATCTGTGCATCTGCTACAACTACTCATTGAGTCTGCAGACTTGCTCTGAGTAATGTTTTATTAAAACGTCTTCCTTCATTCTTTCATTCGTCCATCCAGCCATTCTTTCTCATACACACATTTTGATGGTTGTGGGCAAGCCTGTGTCTATCCTAATGGTCAATGAGGGCAACATAATTGCACCATTTTTTGAAGAATTCACAGAACACATGCACCGTAGCAGACCGGAGTTCCACTGTGGTGACCCCTAACCAGGAAAAGCCGAAAGACACAAACAAACAGAACACATGCACCATAGGGCATGAATTTGGAGAATGTGATTTAGGGACTGAGGAGTGAATCAGGAGCAGCCAGTAAAAGCACACAATGAGAGTCTTCTGGCTTTGTACAAAAGGCACAGAACCCAGTAACAACCTGGAAAACCAAGCAGTCTGAGGGAATAGAGCTAAACCTTTGCACCACCGTCATCCCCATAAAACAGTTTGCTTTTCTTTGATATGGTGCTTGTATGCTCACCCAAGATGAGTTAAACACTAATCCCCGTCCCTTAGAAAGTCACCATTACAGTAGGTAAATGCAAGTGTTACAGTGTATCAGCTGGTTGGTTAAACTGTGAGCTGATCTGTTGGCTAAGTTAAAGTGACAAGATGGGGCATTGTTGTCAGCAGCCCAAATGTGGTTATAGTAGAGATGAAACTTTCAGTCAGAGTCCATTCTCCGGTCCTAACATATTCAAATGTGTCTTACTCCTTCATTTTTCTTTACACCAGTCAGAACAAAAAAACAGAAAAAGGTTTGGCTGAAAAAAGAAATACTGGGGAGTCGGGACTCGGGAGTGGAGTGGACCTTTAATATTAATAGTGCCAATATACTTAGGGAGTATTCCATTAAAATGTAATACAAAACTATTGGATGCACTTTAATTACCTAACCTTACAGCATGCAACAATGTTTTGTTGATATGTTAACGTTATCTTAGTGTGCCAGCCTGAGTGAGTGAGAGATGAGTTTGTTTACTTTTACACTAGTAGTGCACGTGCTCCCGTCTCACACACTGCAACAGCCTGTCTGGGATAGAGAATAAAGAGAGAGAGGAGTGGGACAGATGCAGAAGTTGAACAAACAAGGGAAGGGAACCGTTACCGAGCCAACTAAGTCAGTATAATGGACTCAGAGCTGTGTGGCGGTCAGAGATACAGACTATAGCAGTGTTTTTTTTTTTTATTTAAAATAAGTGTGTGTTACTGACTGTGTTGTCCTGGACTCCTGGCTAAAACTCCTGATCGTCTCCTGAAGCAGCCTGTCCCCTGGCACCGGCAGCAATCAGAGCAGCAAAACAAGGACACGAGTGTAACGGACACGGAGTTGCGCGGTGGTGATCAGTCGTGAAAAAATGTATTTCTTCTGCTGCTGCTTCTTCCCCTGGCTCCTCCACCAGCAGCACCAGCAGGTAAAAAAAAGTAAAATAAATAATATAAAAAGTTGAAAAAGATAAGAAAGAAATTGAAATGCTTTGAGTCATAGTTGTAGACTCACTGAGCCCCTGAAGTGTTTTTAAGTACTTGAAAGAGGTTAGTAGTATACAAAGCAGTGTGCAGTGTTAAGAAGCAAAAGGAAAGCATGCCTGTGGCTGCTGCTTTTAGAAGGAAGCCTCCATCTTCATACAGTAATAGTACTTTTTTATGATTGTCAAGTAGTAGTATTAACATTTGCTAAGAAACAAAAAAATGAAATATGTTTCTAATTTGAGACTTTTGAAACTAATGGGGTCCAAACAGCATTCTTTTAGCAGAAGGGTACATAATAACCAGCTGCATATTATTATAAGCTCCTATTTTTTCACATTGTTACATTCTTAATTTATGATTTCGACAAAGTTATCTTTTTTCAACATGTGTAAGATAAGCCAGCTGTTCATAACTATGGAAAAGTGTACTCTTCAGTACCTATGCTCTTTGAAACAAATATTATAGTGCACTATATTGACTCTTGTATGTGTATATTTGTTTCTCTGACTTTCTCTTTTGCTCTCTCATTCTCTCTGTCTCTCTGTCTCCTTTCCTGAATCTCCAAATCTCCCTTTCTCAGTTTCTGATAGGTAATCAGGTGCTAAGAAATGGTTATGAAATGTCGAAATGCTGCTTTAGACTTGCAAGTTTAAGTGTTGGTCTTCATAGATGTTGGCAGGAATTCTATAATCTTCAGCTGATTGCTGTTTAGAGGCTTTGGTCTTCCACAGAAAAAAGTTTATTTATTTGTTTTTATTTTTATTTTATTATCTGTTTGGCATTTGTTTACTGGGAAATTCCAACTAGGTCAAAGAAGTACCCATTTTCAGCAGAGGCCCAGGAAGAAAAGCTCCACAGAGAAAATTATCATGTTACAAGTTGAATAAAAGCAATATAAAATACATGCCAAAATCGAGAATAATTATAAGTTCATTGTCTGTTTCATACCTCTCAACCTCTTACAGTAAGAAATCTGGACAAAGCCTGATAAAATGGGGGGGGGGCGACAAAAGACAAAAAATAGGGACATATTGTAAATATTGCTCTTACTTTCTAAACTTAGAGAGTTGCTAGAGTAACAGGGTTTGTTTTAACATACATTTTCTGAAGGATTTGAAGTGTAAAACTCAAATGTAATTATGTATGCCATTATTTATTGACCTCGAACCTCTGATTATCCCAGTGATTTGCCAGAAAACCAAAAATTTTAGGAGAAAGAGACTATAAGCCAAGAATCTGGACATTCTGTGAAAATCTGTACAGTTGAGAGGTATGAGACAGGTTGTATGTATTTGATGTTCCTGCTTCATAATCAGGGGAGAGTCTCACCCAGTGTTATTTTTCTAAAAGAATAATGTATTTTAGTTTTGCACAAGTTCAAATATTAATATAAATAAAACACAATTGTTCTTATTTTGTGTTTCATGATCATGTTTTGGTTGTCTGTTCTTCAGTTTGTGACTTTGTGTTTAAAACTTGATATCCTACAATTTCATTGGAGTGAGTGGAATCAGGATAATTTGTTTGCTGTCACAGTTTTGGGTCTATATTATGTAATCAAACAATCTCTTCTTTGAACACATAACAATCAGCACATATACAGCAAATGCTGTATACCGCTAACAGTCACATCCTCAAATTTTTTCCTAAATATACCAACTCTGAGATTACTCTACACTGAAGAAAAGGGTAATTCCCGATAACGGCCAACTGAATTTTTTCCCGAGGAAAAATTTGGGAATGTGGCCGGTCGCAGTTTACAGCGTTTGCTGTAAATGTGTCGATTATTATGTGTTCGAAGAAGAGATTCTTTGATCACATAATATAGGCCCTACAATTTTTACTTGTCAGTGAAATCAGGATAATTTGTTTGCTATCATTCCAATAAGATTCATTTATATTTGCTATGATGGTCAAAACTAATTTATGCAACTTTTGACAGACTATTTTAAATCTGTCTTATTTGATAAAACTGAAGTAAAATATTTCAATAAAGGTAGATAGAGTTTCCTTTTCTGTCATCCTTGGCATTTCTGATTCAATAAATAATTTATATTTTGAATCAACATGGTGTCATCTGGCTCTAAACTAATATTACACATAGTGCATTCTGCATTGGGATTACACTCCAGTATCATGAAAAAGTCAAGCTAGTTAAGTGCTACTCTAGTACGAGACATGATCTTAACAACACTTAGGTGCTTTTCAATTGGAATGTTAATATCCATGTTAATATGTTAATTTAAGACAGCCACCAAAGAGCACTTTAAAAGTCACTGGTCCTGCTACTACACTCTCCCTCCTTAAACATCCCCTACTTCTCATACCTTAATCTACTTTCTGCCCTTCACTCACTCTTCTCACTAGCTCTCTCTAATCTTCCTTGACTACTCTTTCTACTGTCTTCTAAAATCTATTAAGCAAATTGCCTCAGAGAAACATTCTATTGTAATCGTCTTGCCTTCATGCAACTACATCATGATAAAACTGGGTTTTTGTATCCACTTACCCCCAAAACTATATTCATCTTAATGACATAGTTCTTTTTATACATCTTGAAATAGTTATGCTATACTCCTGATTATTGACACTGTATAACATTGTATTGCTACTTAATGCCTTGTAATAATCGTGTAACATTGCTGTTTAATGCTAATTTATAATGAAAATTGTATAATATGTTGGAGCTTTTCTCCCCTGGCCTCCGCTGAAAAAGGGCTCTTCGGCTCAGTCGGACAATCCTGGTCAACAAATGTAAAATAAATAAATAAATATTGGGTATCTTAGAGAAGCAGTTAACTGGCTTGTCTTTTTCCCGATATTGAAACATAATCCTGACATTGAAATGTCATCACTAAGAACTGACCAAGTTTCTTGGCGTCCATGTCATGAATATATCATAAAGCCATTATGAGTAGAGACACAATCATAATCCTCTTTATTATAGTATCTGTGGAAAGAATTATATGGCTTTTCAAGCAATTATACTAAAATATTAAATCATTGTTTTGTAAATTGTACATTTTGCTAAGATTTAAAACATCTAGAAAGCATGCTACGAAGGAAATACTTAATCTTTCTTCATATTGTTTTGTTAGATAAATGAAAACATATGCACACTGGCAGATTCCAAATGGCCCCATAAGGCAATACTCTCTCCTTCCAAATGCAGGCTGTTTTTCAGCAGCTGATGGCTAAATGATTATATGTAATTATCCCTACCTGCACTAAACCCCTTATCCATATCTACTCATTCATCCTTGAAAGAGCTTACCTTCTGATGTTAAAAAGACTCTTGCTGCAAGAAGGACACTGCAAACACAATATTGAAGATGAGCACTTCAATAAAATTACAATGTGAAATTCCCCTTATATCATAACAGAGAACCAATCAAAACTTGTTGTTAATTGCAAATCAATTTCATTTAAAAACACATTTCCCTTTACTCGGTATACCTAAAGTTAACTTAACAAAGTATACTGTAACACTTAAAATGTTCAACGTTACACATATTAAACCTTTAAAAAACTTTTTTATGAAACATATACATATACACACACACACATATATATATATATATATACATATATATATATATATATACATATATTTATGTATATATATATATATATATATATATATATATATATATATATATATATATATATATATATATATATATATATATATATATATACACACACACACACAATACTGGGACTGTCTTTGTACAATCTAACACTGAAATACTACTTGTTGACACTTTTAAACTTTAAATTCTGTCTGCTTTTAATACTAATAAACTATTGATAGATATTCTATCGTTAATCCCTAGCATTCAATTAAATTTGTCGATATGTCTCCCTGTATTCTAAAAAGGATGACCAACTTCCACCCTTATCATTCATTACTACCTTTTTCAAAATACAAAAAACAAACTTCTTGAAATTAATACAGTTGTTGGCATGTCTATAAGGAGTATTAGAACTTTTTTTTGTGATGGTGTATATATGCTGATTAATTCTTTTTCTAAGTTGATTCTCTGTCTTTCCTATGTAAAAGACAGTACATGACAAACAGAATGCCATGTATACCACTTCTCTTGTATTACAGCCAAAAATAGCTTGTACAGCAAAAACTTTGTTGCAATTTCCAATAGTCCTATTGGTAGTCTCGTAGCTGTATCTACACTCCTTACAGGCACCACACTTTCTCATTCTTTTGTGATGACTATCCTGAATTGTTGTTGTTTTTAAAAATATTTTTCCATGTTCCTGCCCCTCCTGAACACCATCCAACAAACATTAAACTGAAGTAATAACAATAAATTTAGGTAAATCACACACAATAAGATTTGTGCTGCAAGAAGGACACTGTAAGCACAATATTGAAGATGAGTCCTTTCGTTTCTTTAATTGATGTAACGGAACTTCATCAGATCAAATTACAATTTGAAATTCTCCCTTATATCATAAGAGAGAACCAATCAAAACTCATTGTTAATTGCAAATCAATTTAATTTTTGCATAATTTTTCACAATATTGTATTTGCAGTGTCCTTGCAGCACAAATCTTATAGTGTGTGATTTACCAACATTTTTATAACTTAAAACAGGACAAATAAACTTGAGAACTCAAAATGGAAAGACAAAGCGAGTATTCCCAGTCAATAAATCACTTAACAATGGAAATGTAACTAGAACTAGTCTACTGTCTGTGTTTTTACACCGATGGCCATGTTCTAAAATACTTTTTAAATTGACAGTTTTTTTATAAGTGAAAATGGGAAACCTACCTAATGTATCACTTAGGTCTTGGTTACCCAAAATAATTTTCCAATTTTCAGTCAAAATGTGTCTGATAGAATCCATTTCATTACTTATGGGAATAGGAAAGGCTAATTTATAAGTTTGATTACTTTCGTGCTTAATCCCAAAAATGCTTGTAGTACTAGACTTATATAATATAGGAATAGCTTTAGTTTCTCTTAACATACAAACTTCTTTGATTATGTTCTGTAGCCATAATTCCTTATACCCCCTATCGATGAAAAAGCCAGTCAATTTATTAACTTCTTCTAAAAACATTTCATTCTTGGTAGTTAAACGACTTAACCTGATAAACTGCCCTTTGACTACTCCACGTTTCATAAATTGTGGATGTAAACTGTCAAAATGAAGATACTGATTTGTGAAACTAGATTTTTGATTAAATGATTTATTTATTTTATGGACTGGTGATCAAGAGTCGTTTGTCACTTTTGTCAATAATTTGAATGAATCAACAGACTTTTTGAAGTTTACTATTGGACAGTTTGGTGAAACTTTAGATTTTTTAGACATACGTTTAAGTTATAACATAGAACATGGACATTTTTGAGAGTCAAATATATAGAAAATCTAGTTTCACAAATCAGTATCTTCATTTTGACAGTTTACATCCACAATTTGGAAAATTATTTTGGGTAACCAAGACCTAAGTGATACATTAGGTAGGTTTCCCATTTTCACTTATAAAAAAACTGTCAATTTAAAAAGTATTTTAGAACATGGCCATAGGTGTAAAAACACAGACAGTAGACTAGTTCTAGGTACATTTCCATTGTTAAGTGATTTATTGACTGGGAATACTCACTTTGTCTTTCCATTTTGAGTTCTCAAATTTACCAACATTTATCATTATTGCTTCATTTTGATGTTAAAAAGGTCAAAATGTGAAAATAACAAGAGCTGGGATTCCTGATGCATGTTTGAGACTTGATAATGCTATTACAAAAACTCCCAAGGAAATAAGTGCAGTTAGAGAGAAATATACAGGTCTGAAATTGCTGTATCTCAGAGAATTCCTCCTTCTACATGGTACAGCAATCTCCAGGTTAATATATATACATATATAGGTTCCCTATCAAGTAAACGAACACTTAATATAGCGAATGCTATTTAATCAACAGCTAAATGTCAAAACGGCAAAATACTGAAGATAGAGAACAGCGATTTTTTTCTCCTACACTGTGGTGCAGTCTTGGAGTTGGTATATTTAAGTGGGTGGTGTGGGGGGTGAAGACCCCTATTTTATTTTGTGTTTGTGTTTTTTTTTTTTTGTGGACCAACAATTTTTTTTTCCTGGGGAAAAAAATCGCTGTTCCGTTTGTTCAGAATTTTGTGTTTTTTTTTTTTTTCGATCGATTACACAGCGTTATAGATCCTATATATATATATATATATATATATATATATATATATATATATATATATATATGCATGCATGTGTGTGTGTGTGTGTGTGTGTGTGTGTGTGTGTGTAGTGGAGGATATGTGGTAAAGAAGTTTGACACCCCCAAAAACTTTTAACATGCAACAGCAAGTTTAACTCTTTGCTGTTGCATGTGTAGAGTTGTGCTTAATTTTTTCAAAGTTTTAGGACTTGCATTGTAGAGTCTCAAATTTTCAATAGGGCACCCAAGTACATAACCACTATATAGAGAAACTACTGAACTATAGACAAATTAGAACTGTTAGCATTAGTCAGTCCTTAAATCTAATGTGGAAAAGCAAGATTAAAACAGCCATGTATGTTTTGCACATGAGAAATCAGTAAACAGTGCTCACAGGACTATTACATTTGGAAATACAAACCTGAGAACCCAGAGGTACATTCTTAGCACCACTGCAGTGAAAGTGTCCCTTCATGTAGACATCAGCAGATCCAGATTTGAGGCCATTCATTTTAAGGTCTCTATTTTTTTCCTGTGTGAATACACTGGTGGGGAAGGAAAATAGATGGAATGGGAAAGGGGGCATGCACTAATTGTATTTTGTTTTCCATTCATGTGACCTAGATAAAATACTGTCAAATAAAATGATAAAGATTCGTAGAGCAAAACAATGGAGGGTTACCAGTAAATCCAAAGTACACACTGACAAAAACAGCAAACGACTCAATAATTCCAAAATCTTCTATATCGTAAAAACCAGGTTTATTTAATTTAAATAAACCTGGTTTTTACGATATAGAAGATTTTGGAATTATTAAGTCGTTTGCTGTTTTTGTCAGCGTGTACTTTGGATTTACTGGTAACCCTCCATTGTTTTGCTCTACGAATTTTTATCGTTTTATTTGACTGAATTTTGCTGTCATTCATAGTAGAGCATTCACTCCGCTTGGTATTTTTATTACTAGATAAAATACTGTTAAAGCAGAATTTTGTCCCTTGTTGTTATATATTTATCAATTTCTTCAGAGGTCATATTAGAAGGAACAAATTTTACCATTAAGAAGCAGAGAACCAATCCTTGAAGAAGGAATGGGAAGCAATTTACTTCAGGCATCCCAAGGAAATAAAAAATAGTGTTAGAAAAAGACTGCACAACCACAATTAAAAAGTTAATTATGCAACTAAATCAAATTAACCTGACTTGTCAGCCTAACAAATTAATGGTAACAGATTTGTTAAATCTCACAGTACCTTATACAAGGTTACAATGGAACACATTATGTTACTTTGCTGACTTGACAAGTACTTTAAGTAGAGGTCACATTTTATGAAGAAAAAAAAACGTGTTAACAGATTTACAGATTAAGAGATTGCCTGAGGTGTTGTTTTTTTAATTGATTGCTGTACTAACAAAAAGTTGTCAGCTGTTCAACCACTGCAGGGCTGTAATAGTAATCCATAGTGTTATTTATTTCTGTAATGCTCTTAAATGTAAGTTGTAAATGCTGTCTGTCAATAACTATTTTTTACTATAATTGCAATTCAGACTTATTCTTTAAATTCCAGAGCAACTCTAGTGAAAGCTTTTATATGATATGGGATATTTTCTAGCCACAAGGAAAATAAACATTAACTTAATATGTTGCATAAACAACCCAATATAAATAAGATACCTTTGCAGAAAAGCACAAAACGTCCACAAATAATGATGAAAAAGACTGCAAAGGAATGGCTCCAGTTCAACAAATTCGAATACATTCAACGGAATGTATCCAAAGTATCCAATTTTTTTCAGGCTCCAAAAAATAAACCAAAAATCTGAAATCCAGTATAACAAAGCTTTAATGGTACACAAGCGCTTTCACAGGTTGCTTCTTCAGGTGTATAACATCAATTAAAAGACGCACCTTATATAGCCCTAGAAATAGTCACATGACTCTGGTGCATAAAATTTAAAATCATACACACAAATAACATCAAGCAACATCTTAAAAACATTTAAAACTATGTAACTTATTTACACCCAAAATCTTAAAAATGCACATAACATCATACTTCATCTATTCAAAGGTCTTTTCTTCAACACAGGTCTCACTAGTACAGAATCATTCAGACCATGACCTGAAGTTGCTCTGAGTCTTACTGTCCACTCTACTTCTTTTCCCTCAGTCCTGGCCTTAATGTCGCCTCCCCTAACATCAATATAAGTTCTCCCTAAAACAGGAAATTTAAATGAATGCTGTTCATTTGTGGCTGCTACATGCTTCGCCAATGCATTAAAACCACTCTTCTTCTTTATATGATACACATGCTCCCTAATTCTATCTCTAAGGGGGCGATCCGTCTTCCCTGTATAACATTTATTGCATATCTGGCACGTAGCTAAATAAACATGTGAAGTGTCGCATCTTGCACTAACTCTCAAAACAAAAATCTCACCAGTGTCAGGGTGTTTAAAATGTGTCTCCTTGGAAATAAAATTACAAAAATAGCATTTTCCACATGGTGTGGTATTCTTTGTCCCTGTATCAAATTTTGATTTTAATTCTATATCTATACATAATCTTCTTTTCAAGCACTTTTTATTTTTAAAAGAGAACTGTGGATTCATTCCGACCAGCTCTTAATTTGACCATCTATGGTCAATATATTCCAGTGTTTATTAATAATATCAGTGTATATTTTGACATCTCTGGAATAGCTTAAACACTCTTAGTTTGTCATTTCCTAGATGTTCCTTTCTATTTACAGTTTTCTTAGAGAAATATGGTTTGGTCTTAGTTTCTCTTGTTCTCACAACTTCTTCCATATTTTTCATGACCATTTTCTCTTCATACCCCCTCTCTAATACTTCTTTCCCTGTCAGTTCTAATTGATTTTCATAGTCATTCTTCTTGACACTCAGTCTTGATGCTCAGAATTGATTTTGAGCTACATTTCTAAATATAAAGTTAGGGTGCATGCTATCTCTGCTCAGTAACTTACTAGCATGACAAGTTTTCCTATAAATTCTTGTACTAATTTTGCCTACACTATCCTTTTCTACATAAACATCTAAAAAACTAATACCTAATTGTGAATAATCCATAGTGAACTTAAGAAAACCTGTAGAATTATTAATAAATTCCAAAAATTCATTCAATTGATGGACAGTCCCCCTCCATAAAAGGAAGAGATCATCCACAAATCTCCTATAGAACATGACCATTTCATCATATTTACCTCCTATGATATGTTCCATTTCCCATTTGAACATGACAGCATTAGCATAACTATTGGCACATGGGGTGTCCATTGCATTGCAACCCCATTTTTCTGCCAATAGATCTTCTCTCTAAAAACAAAAATATTATTCTCAAGAACAAGTTTTAGTAATCTCTGAATCAGCTCTATTTTTTGGCTATTAAACTCATCATTTGTTTCTAACAGATGTCTCACATTTCTAATACCTATACCATTTGGTATAACTGTAAATAATGATATAACATCCATCGTCACAAACCAATATTCTTCTGACAAACATCTCTCATTAGTGAAATCAAACAGATCTCTAAGAAAGTGCTCAGTGTCTTTTAAAATATACTTTGACCTATTAATTATTGGTCTCAAATTTTTCTCAATAAAAATAGATGCTGGCTCCGTACACCAATTCTTCCCAGCTACAGTGGGCCTCATGGGTGGTCTGGTAGAATTTTTATGAAGTTTGGGCAAACCCTGTATTTTAGGGATAGTGGGTTCTGAGGTCAAAAAATATCTAATCATGTCATTGTCACAAAGTTCAAGTTCTTCTAAGTATCTAATTTCTTACTCAACATTCAAAATCATGTTTTTACTTTGTGTAGATGTAATCATTTGATAAAATACATTATTATCTAACATTTCAGACATAAGGCTTTCATAATCAAATCTATTCATAATAACTGTTTGCCCTCCCTTGTCTGCTGGTTGAATTACTATAAATTCATCATTGTCTAAGTCATGCATTGATTTAACTTCTTCTTTACTTAGATTGTGCCATTTTCTACATTCCCTAACATGTTTTTGCTCATAAAACGTTTTATAAATATCAGAAATGCAAATCTGTTCAAAAGTCTTAATTAAGGTGCTTTGTTTCGGTATAAAAAGACTTGGTTTCCTAAGGCTTCTATCACTCATACCCTTTCCATCACTAAACGTTGATTTTAATGTCAAATTTCATGTAAACAATTTTAAATCAGAAATTATTTCAGTGATATTCATATCCATTGCTGGTATGAATGACAGTCCTTTCTCTAACACATTCACTTCAGATTTAGTTAAAATATGACTTGATAAGTTCACAACTAATGTCTTACTTGTTGAAAGGCTTTCTTGATTATAAAAGGGCTCACAGGTCCTTCTTTGACCTTCCTCTTGTTTTTTACCATACTTCTCCCTCTCTGTTGTCGTCTGGATTGTCCTCTCCCTGACCTGCTTGACAATCTTTCTCTGACGGGCAGAGGGAAATTCAATCCAAGCGGACCAGTTCCCTTTAAAAAATGTATTAGAGAAGAAAAATCTGAAATTTTAGCCAGGAGAACAGCATATGCAAAGTCAGGAGTCAGAGGAATTCTTTTAGTTGCAGCTTAAACTAAACAAATGACATGTATTACCCTGATTAGTGCAGAGATCATATTCCAGAGTTTTGCAACACAGTGTGAGTACAGACTTTGACCTCAGTGTTTGTAAGGCTTATAGATGTCAAGTAGATTTTTGTCAGAAGATTGAAGGTGATGATTTGGGAAGTAGCGGTAGTAAGGTTTACTTAAGTATGTGAACAGTTACAAGGCACATGCCAACCTGCCATTCTTTATGTCATAGTGATTTCTAACATGATCCATAAACTGTGAGATCTTTACAGAGAAATTATTAAGATTAACAGAGCTAAGTTCAATAAATACAAAAGCATTCATGGGGTGGTGGGACTTGTCAATGTATGTAAAATCATGTACAGAAGTGATTTATTTTTTTATTTTTACTGATATATCATTTGTTGACCAGGTTAGTGGCTAAAAGCTCCTTTTCAGGGGCGACCCAAGGTGGTATTTCTACTACAAGGGGAAATTCGATCAGTGAAATAGGAAACATCCCCTACCAATTAGGAAACTGCTTGTTCAGCTCCTAATGCAGTACCAGATGGGAGAACAGCACTTAAGGAGATCCAAGATGGCTAACACACAGGTGAATGCCAGTGCAGTGTTTGAAGCTCTACAAGATTCTGAGGAATTGTTTCAGCAGAATTTGTTTGTTTCATTCGAAGCAAATGTTCAAAACAATGATGGATGTGTTATTACAACCTTGCAGTGGGTGAGTTGTTGTTCCAGGGTGAGCTGGAGAGTGGAAAAGATGTGCCGTGCGGTGAAGTTATGGACAACATTTAATCAGAGGAATTGCAACCTGTTTTGAAAGAAGATTGCCAGATAAAGAAATCATATTACACGTCTTTTAAAGAAACTGCAGGAAAAGTGATGAGAGATGAACACAGGTAAGGAAATGTCAACAATCAAAAGAAATTTGTAGTGAGAATTCAAAATAAATAAAAAAAGAATTGGACAAGTATGATATTTCAGATAATTTAATGGTCCAATTGAGACTGAAGGCTCAGGAGGTAAGAGCATTCATTCTTTTTAAAAAAGCGACATTTTCTGACATTATTTTCAAGACTAGTTGTGTTCTGGAAAGTTCTTTGGGGGAATACAAGAAGAAAAAGATCTGTAATCCATGGAATTCTTATATGGTTCACACAGAAAAAAAAAGAAAATGCATGTTAAATTTTGAACTGAAATCAAGCAACAGACTTTAATGAGACATTTAAACAAACTTTGTAAAGAAGTTATATGGACATTAGCAAAGTCTATAATAACAGAGGATAAGGACTGAGGGATGGGACTATCATATTGTACTAAAAATGGAGAAAGAAAACATTATTCATATCCCTAGTATGATAAATACAGAGGTTAACAGACATGTTGTAAAATATTGGGACAACTGAAAATGTTTTTTTTTCCCTGTGGAAAAGATGATCATTTGATAGTAACTATCATGAGCAGAATGGTTATATTTGTGGGGAAACAGGTCATGATGCAAAAAGTGTGAGTTGAAATGTTTTAAATGTAACAAAATTGGGTATTTATGAATGGATTGTAATCCAGAGGAAAAAGGATGAAGAAGAAGAAAAGAAAACTGAGGGCATTATACAAAGAGAAGAAACATTCCCAATAAAAGATAAAGAGGATGTAGGGGAGCAAGATTAGGGTAAAAATAAAACGGAAGGTAATATGTAAGGAGGTCCTGAAAGAAATTATGAGAAAGATATAAACTGGAAAATAGTGAAAGGTAAAAATATTTCTATTGGTAAAAGAATAAGGGACAGAAAAATAAACTTTAAAATGATAACTGTAAAAAAGAGAAAGAAAAGAAATGGATAAGCTACAATATAGACATAATTACATCATTATAGAGTGTTTTCAGTAAATGCATATCATAACAAAAATATAAGCAGAGGAATAGGCATCCTAAATTGCTGTAGTGAGTGTGATGTTGATATAATAATATTGAAAGATGTAGGATTTCTGACACAAGAAGAGAGAGTATAAACAAAGAAATGTTGGAGAGCAGATACAATATGGAACCCAGGAAGGGAACTATGTTCGGGCTTAGCTGTACTTTGTAGAAAGTTAATGAAAATATTGAACATAACACTGGCAATGATGAGAAGATTGATTATTGTAGATCTCAGATGGCATAATCAGATATAAAGAATGTTACAAGTAAAGAAAGGGAACATTTATTTCATAAAATGTTGGGTTACGCAATAATTGATATGAATATAATGTTAGTGTGAGATTTTAATTCTGATATGGGTGAAAAAGAAGAAAAGAGGCAATAATGTTAAGAATATTTTTGCAGTAATAAAATATGGCAATTTAAACATTTGGAATAATAATTTGTGGATATATAGTCTAGGTATATATAAGACAGAAATAGATTATTTTATTATATCACAAAGTTTAAATATAGCTATGGGACATAGACTTGTAACAGTCTTTTCAGATAACTCAGCCATATGGATAGAAATAACAAGAAAATAAAAGGTACATTAGATCTGGAAAAGGGATGAAAAGAATACATGAGATATTAAGGGATAAAAATGAAAAAAATAAGCATGTGCTTATGGAATGATTATACTTCCACTAGAGCGTGTTATAAAAATTGGTCTGAGTGTTGGCTGACTTTGAAAGAAGTATATAAAACATGTTTTTTTTAGAATGGCAGTCAAATATAAGAAAAAAAAACTTTAAAAAAATGTATAAAACAGTGTGTATGTATGTTTTAAATGATTTAGAAAGGAATGATAGAGAATATTATGTGACAGAATGGAGAATTTATGAAAAGAATACAGAGAAAAATTTAAAAAGTATTATTTAAGCAAAGATATTATTTACAAGGTAAAAAGAAGAGGTAAAAGAAGAGGTATCAGCTTATTGAGTACCAACATAGTTAAAGAGAACCCTAGTATAATGGGAAATGAAAGATGATAGAGGAGAGGTAAGAAGATCTCAGGAACAAATTATGAATATCATAATACATTATGTAAATAAAATGTTTCAAGATAAAAAGAAAGTAGAAACAAAGGATGGCATGTTAAAAAATCGAGAGAACAAGACAATAAAGAATTGATAAAAGAGATTTCCTTATATGAATAAGATAAGGATCAGATGGAATAGGATACTAATTTTATAAGAACTGTATGGATTGACAGAAAAATACTTCTTAAAAAGTTATGAATGAGTAGTTAAATGAAGGTTTTGTGTATAAAGATTTATACAGTGGTATACTTAAATTTGTGTGGAAAAAGGAAGTTAAAAATAAAATTGAAAATTGGAGACCTATTGAACAACACATATTATAAGATTTTTATGAAAATAATTCAGAAAAGAATGGAAAGTAAAATGAAAATTATTATGAAAGATAGCATTTATAGTTAAAAGGGAAAAGGATGCCATGAATTATTATTCATAGTATGGGAAATTGTGGTGGATGATGGTATTATAAACAAGGCTGATGAGACCAAGATCATAACAGGAGATTTAAATAAAGCTTTTGATACAGTACAACATGAACTGTTGCGGGCAATTATGAAAGAGTACAACATTAGTAAGAAAAAAATGCATGTTGTTCTGTATATAATAAAAATAAAGTAAGGATTTATTGAATGAATGGTTAAGCAAAGAAATATATATAAAGAATGGCATATGTCAGGGGTGCCCTATGAGTAGTATATTATTTGCACTAGTTATGAATGTATTAGTCAGAGATGTAAAGTTGTACATAAGAGGTGCTGGATGAAAGAAGTTATATGGTATATACATCAGGGTTTAAGTATAATAAGCATGACTTTAAATAAAGATAAAGTAAAGGACTGTGTGATATAAGAAAGATAGGAGAGTCTTCCTCAATGTAAGAAATCTCTGTGTTAGGAATAAGACTTGGAGGTAAAATGTAAGTTAGGAACAAAGGAATAGGATACTAGATGAAATAAAGGAGCTTTGTTGTTTTTGAAAAACATACAAGCTATTGTTTAATAAAAAGGTTTATTTTTTAATTCATTTATATTGGAAAATATTTTATATTTAGCTAACATCTGTGTTGCCAATAATCTATGAAAAAGAAATACTATAAGTATTTTTTTCTTTTATATGGGGATTCAAGATTGAATTCAGTGAAGGGAGGAGTCTTATACATGAACAAGGAAGATGGAGGTTTAGGATTAATAAACCCAATTTTTTATGCTGTATCTTTGAGTTTGTATAAAGTTTTACTTTGGATAAATAATACAAATCAAATGTTAGTAGTAATATAATAGTAAATATAAGCAGCACTGGGATATGTCAAAAAATGAAAAGAGGAAACATAGGTTTAAATAAAGTAATGAGATTTTATCAAAAAAAAAAATTTTATGGAAAATAAAAATTGATGAAATAGAAAATAAGAGAAAAGTGTGGTATAAAGATATCATGGTACAATAGTATTGTGTTAATCCTTGGTAGAGAATGAAAAAGTTAAAGCTATAAAAGTATGAAAAGCATAGAGTAATGAACAAGTAGAATGCTATGATTTTTGGAGTATAGTGATTAATACATTACCAGTAAAAGGAATTGTCCCATATAAAAAATCTGTGAAAGAGTTTGTACATATTCCGGTAAAGAAGAAACTACAGAACATGTTTTCTTACAATGTATAAGGGTTGCAAAATTGTGAGGAAAAATTGTGTAGAGGAAATTTCTTTAAAAATATAAAGGAGGTAAATGAAATATATATGGATATGATTATGAATGGATATTATAGCCATAAAAATAAGGAATATGTTCATAAAATAGATAAAATATGATTTTATGTTGTGTGGACCATTTGAAGTGAAAGGCCAAATGAAATCATGTTTAATGGCAAGTTGAGAGTAGCAGTAAGTGTAACAAAAATGTGATGGTGGTTGTGGAAAAGGAGTGCGGTTCAAATAAGATAATGATGACAGAAGGTTAACATAATGAAAAGAAAGATATCAAATAAGATCATGATGACAGAAGGTTAACATAATAAAAAGAAGGATATCAAATAAGATGATGATAGAAGGTTAACATAATGAAAGAAAGATATCAAATAAGATGATGATAGAAGGTTAACATAATGCAAAGAAAGATATTGAATAAGATAATGACGATAGAAGGTTAACATAATGAAAGAAAATATATCAAATAAGATGATAATAGAAGGTTAACATAATGCAAAAAATATATTAAATAAGATAATGATGATAGAAGGGTAACATAATGAAAGAAAATATATCAAATAAGATAATGACGATAGAAGGTTAACATTGAAAAGAAAGATATCAAATAAGATGATGATAGAAGGTTAACATAATGCAAAGAAAGATATCAAATAAGATAATGATGATAGAAGGTTCACATAATGAAAGAAAAGATATCAAATAAGATCATGATGATAGAAGGTTAACATAATGAAAAGAAAGATATCAAATAAGATGATGATAGAAGGTTAACATAATGCAAAGGAAGATATCAAATAAGATACTGACGATAGAAAGTTAACATTGAAAAGAAAGATATCAAATAAGATGATGACAGAAGGTTAACATAATGCAAAGAAAGATATCAAATAAGATAATGATGATAGAAGGTAAACATAATGAAAGAAAATATATCAAATAAGATAATGATGATAGACGGTTAACATAATGAAAGAAAAGATATCAAATAAGATAATGATGATAAAAGGTTAACATAATAAAAGAAAATATATCAAATAAGATAATGATGACGGAAGGTTAACATAATGAAAAGAAAGATATCAAATAAGATCATAATGATAGAAGGTTAACATAATGGAAAGAAAGATATCAAATAAGATAATGACGATAGAAGGTTAACATAATGCAAAGAAAGATATCAAATAAGATCATGATGATAGAAAGTTAACATAATGGAAAGAAAGATATCAAATAAGATGATGATAGAAGGTTAACATAATGAAAGAAAAGATATCAAATAAGATGATGATAGAAGGTTAACATAATGCAAAGAAAGATATCAAATAAGATAATGACGATAGAAGGTTAACATAATGAAAGAAAATATATCAAATAAGATGATGATAGAAGGTTAACATAATGCAAAGAAAGATATCTATGACTCTATGACAATAAAGAAAAGTAGTGGAAATGTGTAAACTCTAGTTGTAAAATTAAGCAGTGTGACACATTGTCTACCTTAAAAAATGGAGTTGGACAACTGGATGGATGAAGATAAATTCATCCCTGGTATAACTTGCCTGTCCCTCCTTGAAAAGGGAGGTAATGCCTAAGGGTGAGTACTGACAAGGCAGATATGGTCACTTTGCTTAGTTACCTTTTAATTCCTAAGATCACATGAACTATAGAAAAATGTGTGCTATAGAAGAGCATATGAAAACCAATGGATGCAGTCATGGGGGCAGTCCAAACCTCCATAGCAGGTTTCACTGGAAAATGAAAAAGCTGCTGGTACAAATGCATGACAAGATTTTGGGGTTAAATGTTTTGAGTGTAAACAAGTAAGGTATGTAGATTCCAGATGTCCGTAGGTCACCAGTGCCCCTCATATTACCATAGTAGTGGGTGAATTCTATGTCTCAATACAGAACACCTGTTTTATACTTCTATTATTTTGCTACATCTGATTACTTCATTTGCATAATCATTGTGGTAATTTACATACTTTTCATGTTATACGATTTTTAACCTGGCAGGGTCACACTACTTGTGTCTTTGAATGGGCTCATCTCTTCAAGTTTTCTACTACCTGCACTATACTGCACAGAACTGTGTGCCAGTTGTATATTAATCTTGGCCAGAATCCAATGTGTACATTCTTTCTTTTTTATTAGTTCTTATATTTATTAGACAAAGAGGGAGGTGAATTTGTTTAATTTTTATGGTTTGCTTTATTATATTTGAATGTTAAAGCACATTGACAAAATAATTCCATAATTCTTATTACAGTATGGTGTGATTTTCATCTGTGGAATAGACAGTGAAAGAGATGAAGATTTACACAATTAATATAAATGCAGAACAGAGAGGGAAATATAGTTTTCCAAGTTAAGGCTGATGTACTTTAATATTGCAGAAGCACAATACAATAGCGTTTGAGTAGAAGCTAGAGTTAAGGAAAGAATCCAAATGAGCATTCCTTGACTTGAAGAAAGCATATGACAAGGTCCCAAGAAAGCTGATTTGGGCAGTACTGTGATGGTTTGAAGTCACAGAAATGTTTGTAGAATTAGTGCAGGCTATGCACAAGGACCCAATGACTCAAGAAAGAACAGTGGTTGGTCTCAGAGAGGGGTTCCAAGTGGGAGTGGGTGTGTGTCAGGGTTCAACTCTGAGCCCACTGCTGTTCGTACTGGTGATAGACTACATTAGCAAACAGGTTGGTGGGGACAAATCAATAAAGTTGCTCTATGCAGACAATGTGGCATTACAGGCAGCCTCTGAGAAAGAACTTCAGCAAAGGAGAGGGAAATGGAATGCAAAACTGAAGGCACATGCGATGAAACTAAGTACATATAATACAGTGGTAATGGCAAAACATTGGGGAACTCAGCAGAAGCTGAGAACTGAGACAGAAAGGAAGATAGTGGAACAAGTTAATAGCTTTAAGTATCTGGGAGGAGTGGTTGAGGAGAAGGGAAGTCTGAATGAAGAGGTCAAAACTAGAATCAGAGGGGCTGCAGCCACATGGCATAGAGTGTCAGGTGCAGTGTATGACAGAAGAATGTCAAAGAAGGTAAAAAGTAAGGTGTGCAAAACAGTGGTGTGACCAGTACTACTGTATGGCAGAGAAACCTGGGCAGTAAAGGCAAAGCAGATGAGAAAGCTAGAGGTGATGGAAATTAAGTCCCTGAGAAGGGTGGTAGGGTGCACACTGAGGGACAGATAAAGGAATGAGTACATAAGAGCAATAGAAAAAGTAGCTTCAGTTGCAGAAAAGATCAGAGAGAACAGATTACAGTGGTTTGAGCACATCTGCAGAAAAGCATAAGACAATCTGGTGAAGAAGATTTGGGACAGACAGGAAGAGAGTAAGAGGAAACAAGGGCATCTAGCAAAGAGGTGGGTGGGTTGTGTGAGAGAAGATCTGCGGCAGTAAGGTATGTATGTCAGAGACAGCAGGAGTGGTGTAGCACTGAAATGAGAGAGATGGTGACAGCTAACACACCGTCCTAACCCCATGTAGCCAATGGGAAAAGTGGAGTTGATGATGTTGATGATGATGATGATGATGATGATGTTGATAATAATGATGATGATGATGATGATGGTGATGGTGATGGTGATGATGATGATGTTGATGATGATGATGATGATGTTGATGATGATGATAGCACAACTATCACTTTGTAAATATTCATTATAATGAATGCACTGCCATCCCAGGGTATACATTTATCCACTATATACCACAACAGCAATGCATTGTGAGATATATATTAAAACAATACAGCTGTATCATAATTTTAAACTGCCTATAGCATCATTCTGCATTGTACAACACAGATAGTGATGAGTGTGCTGCTAAGAAACCCTTTTGCCCAATGCATGATAAAAATAGTTATTGACTATGCAATACATACTAAAGCACATCATGAGCGATGGAAAGTAAAGAAAAGAACAGGTTTCAAGAAAGACCTCGGTGTAGCTAATGTACATTGTCTGCGGCCAAGAAGGGAACAGGGTCTATTCAAAAAGGCTGAACAATGTTGGGGTTTCAATGGCAAACAGAAATCAATCATTTGCATGGATCATAGTGACCAAGGAGAATAACCAAACTGAAACACAAAGCCAAAAATCTGGAGTTATGGCTACCAGCCATGGGAATGTACAGAAGCTGATAGTCAGTGATCTTGTTTAACGGAAAAATAGTGTAGGCATAGATGCTTGTGGAATATAATGACAACTATGTTGGGGGTGGGAATGGAAAATGGACTGAAGTGGGGTGCTAAGGTAAAGAAAAAAAGGAAGACAGTGTGGTTGGTGTGAGAAAAGAAGATAGATATTAAGAGCAAAGGAAAAATATAAACAATTGGAGGAACAAACAGAAGAAACAATGCGTCACTTATGCAGGGGTCAGAAACAAATTAGCAAAATGTATAGGGGATGGTCAAGGAAAAAATGGAAAAGAGGCTGGTAGCAGGCATAAAGGAAGAAAATAAGGAGGCATTCTTCAGGAATATTAGAGGCAGAAATATGTGGGAGGTAATAGATGAACTGCAGTGGAACGTTCCAACGTCTAAGGAGGCCAGGAAGTCAGGTATAGAATATTATAGTAATGCTCTCCACTGAAACTTACCAAGGAAAGGGAGAACAGACTACCAAGATAAGTTTACAGGACATGTGAGGTAGATAGAGGAGATAAGATAATCATGACAGCAGAGGTGAAGCGGTGATTTGATCACTGCGAGAGGATAATGCAGAAACTTCTCATGGGAAGCTCTCAGGCTCATCCAACATTTGCTGGCAATTGTTTTAGCAGAGATCTTTAACAGGCCTTAAGAGAAGGGAAAGTCCCAGTCAGCTGAAAACAAGAAATGGAGATAACTGTCTTCAAAGGGGCACAAGGAGCAGTGGAGGCAAATACAGAGTGATGAGCCTGAATTCAGTGGGGATTTAAATGATAAAGGCACTCTTTAAGTCTAATCTTGAGAACTTCCTGAAACAAAATGGCCTGAATGGTTGATTTTAGCTTGGATTTATGCCAGAAAGATACTGTCACACTAGCATGATCCAGTTTTATGGCTGGGTTTTTCAGAGGTGGACAAAAACAAGCCTGTGGATGCAATTGTCTAGCTTTAAACAAAGCTTTCCTCACGCTGTAGGTTTCTTCTACTGTTAAGGCTTAGGAGATGGTAGCAAACTATGCAGGAAGGGAAACAAATTGTTAGAATGCAGAAGGCATATGGTGCTGTTCAACAGAGCTCCCAGAGCAACAGAGATAAGAAGTGGTGTCCCTCAGGACTGGCCTAAGGCCCATTTGATGTGCTCACCTCTGATGTCAAATAAGACATGAAAAGCTGAATTAATCTTTATAGATAATACCACATTTGGGGGTGGTATCTAATGTGGGTTAGTTTTGCTATGGAACTAAAAAGATTATGGGAAACAGTATGAGAGATGGCAGCTCTAGCCCTTAAAAAATGAATAGTGATGTACTTGGAGTTTTGTGGCAAAGAGGTTGGAAAAGGAATATAACTTGGGAGTTGATTATTACAAAAAGCATGGATTGTCAAGCTAATAAAAGATGACAGCATAAAGGCAAGGCTGAAATGGTGGCCTAATGGTTAAGGTGTTTGCCTTACAAACGTAAGGTGCAGGGTTTGAGTCTCACAAGGGATAATTGGCTAGGCTTAAAATGGCTCGCAAGAGCAGTTAGCTTAGTACTAACCTATGAACCTATACTGGGGATTATATCTAGGGTTGTAGTTTCTAGGGATAAGAAAGCTTTATCCTGTAGTTTATTATTGTTGCTTGTAAGATCACATCTAGAGTATGATATGCAATTTTAGGTGCACCAAAGGTGGACAAAGTGACTCCACAGAAATGTAGAGCATACAAAGAAACACAATTAAAAGGTAACTAAGATGGAAGAGGTTGAGGGAATGTGTTATGTGACTTGAGAATGTGTTATGTGACTGTAGGTTTAGGGATCTTGAACTGTTTTCTAAAAAAGGGGAGTAAAGGGGAGTATGGCATAGGTGCACATGGCAAAATATATGATGAGAGCTGGCTGCATAAGAAGGACTGTTGAGTAATAGAAGGCATGACTACCAGTTTAAGACAACACATTTCAATCCAGAAATTATGAAATAATTGTTCATGGAAAGGATGGTAAGATAGAATACATATCCAGTAGCTGTAGAGGGCAAGACAAACTAGAGTATTTAAAAAATATGAGATACCTAGACCTGGGATAACTGTTCAAAGCTAACTCAGTCAATTACAAGACTGGACAGATTTAGAGAAACTTTCTCCACTACCTTTTTGCATTATGTTTTATCATTCCCTGTAATGTTAAAGAGGAGTGATCAGAAGCAGTCCCATGCAAAAGACTAATATTCATATCAGCTAAATGTGAAGATGATGCAAAGGTAGAAGCTTGTGTTTTAAATACTGGTTGTGTAGCAGAATACAGACAGCAATAATAAAAAAACAGGATACAGGTGATGAAGCTCTGCATTCGTTTTTAGGATCAGTCCTCAGTACTACATACATGGACAAGATGGGAATGTATGCCTATCTGATGATGTAAAAAGGTATTTTAACTGCACTGCTTAATTACCTAAGGACTTGAACAATGGCTAAACAATAAAGATTAAACGGACAATTATTCTACAACAGTTGATAATGTAGGTGGGATAAATGGAATAAGAAAAACATCACAAGCTGACTGTATACAGTAGCCTGGGGAATGCAAAATAACACAGCTTGTGACAGTTTAATCTGATTTTAAGAGTAATGTACCTAGTCAGGAAAAACAGAGATAGGGCACATAGTGGGAGGTGAGATACTAACAAAATGCAAAGAGAACCTGGTACTACGTCATATAGTGAGTTAATGGTGATCAGGCACTGTGGGAAATCAGTAAGTAAAACTAGGGCACTCTGGGACGCAGGAGGAGAGACACTACCAGTAGTGTTAGAAACCTAAGTAGTGAATACATTAAGAGAACAAAGACTTAGCAAAAGCTGGCAAACATTTGGTGTAGATTGTGGTGACATAACAAGGAAATTAAAGGACTATATCATGCATATCCTACAAGGAAGAAAGACTAGAAAGGTAACATAGCAGAACAATTATAGATTCATAATGGATTGTTGACCCAGTGGATCATTCATAATCTAGCCAATGATCCCACCAGTTTACCAAGACATGAACTAATGCCAAATTCCTACTTAGTTTCGGTCCATTTCTATAACTGCAAGACAGGGGGTGTATTTATGACTGCCCATACAGTGATTCAGGTAATGCTTAAAACGGTTTTGCTTTTACCTCAAAAAGATGTTTATTCCATTAAAGAGGCCTTCTCTGTGAACACTGTCAATACCTCCAACAGTCTTATTTATGGTTTGGCAGTGGTTTAGGTCTCTTCAGTAGGTATTTAGGGTGGTATTAGTTTTGTGGATGTGTAGCAGGTTACATAGGATCAGATCTTTAGAGGCTCTGTAGGCAAGGGAGAGATCTCCTGTCAACAGTTAGTAGGAAATGGAAAAAGAGTGAGAACACTTCAAGCTGGGGCAGAGTAATTCAAGCAGAACATGCCCTTTATTTTTTTTGATAAGGAAACACCATGGTCTGTCGAGCTGGATCATATGCCCAGCCAAGTACATGCCAAAGGGGGCATTACATTATTTTATTATTCTGATAAGGGAGGAGTAGAGGCAACATCTTCATTTTATGTAGAAGTTTTGTCCTTGGTGATTAGCCTGGTTATATAAAAGGATTTCTTAACTAAGGTGGTCACGTGGTAGTCAAAGGATAGTTCAATGTGAATGAAGGTTACAAGTCCCTAATGACTGAGCCAATGTTTGAGGGGGGGTTGTCACCTATGTGATAGGAACAGAAGACACAATGCTGCGTTTTTGGCATTGAGTTTGAGGCTGTGATCAAGCATCATTTGTTAGCATGAGTTAGACCTTCCTGGGTAGGTCTTCGGGGGTATTCATGACAGCTCCAAGTTTGCAGCCAAAGCAAATGTCTTCAGCCACAAGGCTTTGGAGTCCAGATTAACATCAGAGAAATAAATACCAAAGAGGGTCTCAGGACTGATCTCCAAGGGACACCTGAGGAATACCACTACTGACTATCCTTTTAATTAAGAGTGTGTCTGCACTAACAGACTGAGTTATGTTATTGAGCCAGCTTGTTATCCAGTGGATAACATAGGGGTTTACATTTAATTGGATTAACTCATCAATTATACTCAAATGTAGAATGGTATCAAATGTTTTGGCCAAATCCAGGTATGCAGTATGAACCAATTTACCTCAATCTAATTGCCCAATCTCTAATGTCAGCCCTCTCACAAAGATTCTTGAGAAAATTATTTAGAACCAACTACTTGAATACATCTCCAAAATATGTGACATTCCTTAATCAGAAGCAATACTTTATAGTACCAATACAGCCATTATTTCCCTCACTGGCTACATCTACTCCAATATTAAACAAGGTAAAATTACTGGGGCAATTCTCCTTGACCTTAATAACGTTTTTGGAATCGTTGTTAATTGCCACCAGCAAACTGATTCTGTTTTCAACAAAAACACTCTCTTATATTTCAAAAACTATCTTACTAATCACACATGCACACTGATTCGTAGGTTCATAGATTCATACTAGACTAACTGCCCTTGTGTGCCATTTTAAGTCTAGCCAATTACCCCAGACGAGAATCAAACCCTGCACCTTGTGTCTGTAAGGTAAACACATTAACCATTAAGCCAACATCCCACCCACCCACCACACAAAATAATACCAATATTTCAGGTTCTTCTCACAAATACATTCCACAAGGCTATAGTCTACCCCTATTTCTATTTTCCCACTAAATTACCTTCCTTGGGACCTCCCTCACACTAAGTGTCTCCTCTACACTGATGACATTGTTCTACTTGAAGCAATAAGACTGCTTTTGCCCCATGAAAAGATTTTGCAAATGACTTTATAGCTACCTGGAAGTCTTTTCACAAAAACAATCCAACTGATAATACCAAGAAAAGCTCTTTAATGCTTTTTTTAGCATATATCAAAAACTAAAGCAGTCTCCCAATACCTCTCTGATCCAGCAGGATCCCCATCCCATCATATCACTTAACAATGATACGTACATCTCCTGCTCGATTAGCAACTCACTTTCCATAAACACATTAAAATGAAATTCACAAATCCTTAGACCAGCCAAGACTTTTCTTCAAAATCTCTCACCTTCTCAATTTTGAAATCCAATGAGCTATAGACATTAATGTCCTGTTTTCAAAGATCGAATATAGTTTGCCTATCACCGATTTCCTTACACAACTCTTTTCTCCTCCAAAGTACCAAAAATTAAATTCTCCTCTTCATCCATCTCTCCATCAAATTTGAACACTACTTCCCTACCCTCATCAAAGGAAAATGGCTACCACAATGAGGTGAAGCAACTATTCTCCTTAATACACAAACCTACAGACTTCTTAAGTTACTGTCTACCTCTCCTCAATAAATTGTGTTTGAAAACACCCAACTACTCCCCGCGTAATTCCAGTTGTCTGCTGTTAACTTGGCCTCCATTTACTCTTGCCTGCTGTGAAAAACTCCTCTTCAAGCTTACCCCAGCATGTTATAACTCTATACCAAATAATGTTAAACAATCTGATAATTTTGCTGCTTTCAAAACAAATCCTCAGTACTCACCTGAGAAAAGTAGATGCATTTGCTACAGAGATACTGGCTAACATAAATATCTACATTGTAACATCATCTGCATCACAACATCATCATCTGCACCAAAACGTCATCTGTACCATGACATCAACATCTGCATCACAATATCATCATCTGTACCATGACATCCACATCTGCATCATAACATCATCATCTGCACCAAAACATCATATGTACCATGACATCAACATCTGCATCACAACATCATCATCTGCACCAAAACATCATCTGTACCATGACATCAACATCTGCATCACAATATCATCATCTGTACCATGACATCCACATCTGCATCATAACATCATCATCTGCACCAAAACATCATCTGTACCATGACATCAACATCTGCATCACAATATCATCATCTGCACCATGAAATCAACATCTGCATCATAACATCATTGTCTGCAGCATAATGACAGGATCTGCCTTTAACAAACCCAAACTGGTTAGGATCCAGGGTTTGAAGACTGCTTATGCCCTTGTTTATAGGTTTGTAGGTTTATAGGTAGGTACTAGGCTATTAGCCCTAGGGCATATATATGCCTAGCCAAAAAGGTACCCCGGCTTTCGCCACCCAAGAAAATTATTTTCCTGTGCCCCTGTCTAGCAGAGTCACAGAAGTGATCCCTGGGGTGAATTTCCTATTTCCCATCCAATCAAGATTTTTCTTGAAGAATGCTAATGAGGAGCTCTGTTTGACATAGATAGGTAGTCTGTTCCAGAGTATGGGAAGTCTCTGGGACAGGAATCTATCCTCTAGCATGTTCTGTTTATTGTGGTGGCAAGGTTTAGGTCCCTAGAGCATGTAGCTCGGAGGGATTGGGATTTCTTTAAGTGGAGCATGTCCAACAGCTCTGGGTTTGACATAGTTTTGTATGTTAGGCAGAGCGTGCCTCTGAGTAGGCGAGACGTACCTCCCTGTACTACATGAAAAGAGACAGAGAGGAGCTCTCTGAGCATGTAGCCCAGGCTGGTATGACCCTGACCATGAGTAGCATCTTACCCTCACCAAGAATGATGCCACAACATGAAGACAAGATGATCAATTTCAACAATTGGCTTAAGTATTGGTGTCATTCAAAGGGGATCCAATGCCTGTCAGCCTGGGATGACATGCTCAACAAGCCACGATGCTTCGCTAGGGACGGCTTGCACCTATCACCCCTGGGCTTTCGGATATTGGCAAAGGCTCTTGCTACCTCCATAGTGCCTTTTGTAGGCAAGGCTCAAAAGACAAACCCACCTCCATAGGTATCACAAGGGATAAGAAACTAAGAGTAGTGCTACTCAACACCAGAACACTAAACCTCAAGATGCATGCACTCGAAACTCTCCTTAGCATGGTGAACATCGATATCTGTGCAGTAACAGAAACCTGGTTCAAGGCTCCTGAGTTCACCCCAGCACTACCAGGTTATACCTCATACCATGCTTTTCGGCCCCAAAACTTGGACCGAACCACAAAAGGAGGGGGAGTATCAATATTCGTCAAAGATACCCACACCTCCAGGTTGGTGGCACAGCACGAAGCATCAGAGACTATCCATGTGCAACTAACAGTGGGTAAAACTGCCTTCCAGTTTATAGCCTGCTACAGACCACCCTCCCAAACCCAGGAACTCCACTCGGCCTTCCTGAGAACACTGGAAAATATGAAGGTCTCTCCAAACACCATTATATTGGGCGACTTCAACTACCCAAACATAGACTGGGAGCATTACTCTAGCTCCAACACCCTTGCCCAAAGGTTCCTAGAATTTATAAACTCAAATACTATGGAACAACTTGTTACCACTCCCACAAGAGGGGAAAACATACTGGACCTGATCATCACCAACATGGGGACTCTATGCTCCAGACCAGAAGTGTATCCCTCACTGGTAAGATCAGACCATAAACTAATCTCACTGGATATTCACATCCCAACCCCACCCCCTGCCCAGAAAACCACAGTGAAAAACATCTCTAAAGCAAATTTTACACTCCTCAAAACCGAGGTGGAATCCTTCAAAGCCCCCAAGCCTGTGGAAAATACGGCCCAGACTGCAAAATCCTTTATAAACGCATTCTATGAACACCTTCAGGAATGCATGGATCATGCAATCCCAAATAAAACCAAGACCCAATCCTCCAAAAGCGATGTCCTGTCTGGTGGACCCCAGCCATAAACAAACTATACAATAGAAGGAGGAAGCTACTACATGATAGAGCAAAATCCCAAAAAGGAAAGGCATCTCTGATCAGTATTAGCAAAAAACTACGGGCACTTATAAAATCGTCTAAGGCCAGCTTCGAGAGAAAAATTGCACAGGACACTAAGGATAATCACAAGGCTTTCTTTAGTTATGTTAGGAACCTGGGTGGGAATTCCCAGATATGCTCAGAATTAGTCCAAAATTACAAAAAACACACTGAACCCACAGACATTGCCAACATCCTAGCTGACAGGTTCAGCGCAAACTTCTCCCCCACCTCCCCACCAAAAGGGCAAATATCTATCCCAGCAGAGTGCTGCCCCCCTGACATCTCAGATGCTCAGGTAAGAGCCGCCTTCTCCAAAGCAAAAAACACAGCATCAATGGGACCAGACGGTGTCCCGGGCTGCATCCTCCATGAACTCCAAGAAGAGCTAAACCCAAACATAAAACTACTGTTCAATCTCAGACTCACTACAGGATATGTACCCAAAGAGTGGCGTACAGCAACGGTGGTCCCTTTCCACAAAGGTGGAGCCTCAACGGATCCTGGAAACTATCACCCCATAAGCCTGACTAGCTTGGTCTGCAAAGCTATGGAAAGGATCATCATGGACCTTATAAATAAAGATATTGGGGACCTACAGACACTGGATCCTACCCAGTTCGGCTTTATTAAGGGCAGATCCTGCCTCTTAAACCTGGTCGATTTCTTTGAAACAGTCACCAAGGCCATTGACGAGGGGAAGGTGGTCCACACAGCCTACCTGGACCTCGCAAAAGCCTTCAATACAATACCCCACTCGGGCATTATAGATAAGCTCACCAGCTTAAATATAAACCCCTATGTCACTAGATGGGTTGCAAACTGGCTCAAGGACAGAACCCACATGGTTAGAATTGCTGGAGCTATGTCAGACTCCAAACCAGTTACAAGTGGCATCCCACAAGGCTCAGTCCTGGGACCTCTCTTGTTCGGTATATATTTCTCAGAGGTACAGGCCAACACGGAAGGACTGTGGCTGACCAAGTTCACAGATGACTGCAAACTGGGCGCCATAATCGACTCTCCAGCCGACACAAGCATGCTCCAAAAGGGCCTCATAGAAACAGACAACTGGAGCCAGAGCCATGGCCTCAAGCTAAATGCCAAAAAGTGTATAGTCATCCCCTTTGGCAAAAACAAAGTGCCCACAAATTACCACATAAGTGGTAATCCATTAAGTACGGAAAAAGTAATTAGGGACCTGGGGACCCAAGCTGATAGCAATCTCTCATTTGACAACCACGTGGCCAAAGTGGTTAGAAAATCATTTTATATAGCCCACCTAATCATGAAGGTATTCACATCTAGATCAGGGGGGATCATCGTGCCTCTTTACTCATCCCTCATCAGGCCCATAATTGAGTACAATGCCCCTTTTGGGATGTACCTTACCAGACACCTGCAGCAACTGGAAAGACCCCAAAAGTACCTCACCAAGAGGATCAAAGGGCTCAAACAGATGCCATATGCTGCCCGGTTAAAGAAACTCCAGCTCTACTCAGTGGCATACCGCCTGCTCAGAGGCGATCTGTGCCGGACGTATAAAGCCATGTCCAACCCGGAATTAATGGACATGCTGCACCTCAGAAAATCCAAATCCCATAAAAATTATCTTAATGTAGAAGAATGCTCTGATGTGATATGAAGGGACATTATTTCACAGAGAGGGTTATAGGCATACATGTCAACCTCTTGGCCCGCAAAATCTGGAAAAAGCCAAAAACAATTAGGGGGACAAAGGCCAAAAAACAGGGATAGATTTCAAACATTGCTCTTATAAACTTAGTAGCTAGAATAACCAGATTTGTGTTAACATACATCTTCTAAAGAATATGATGTCTGAAACCCAAATGTATGTCATTATTTAGTGACTTCAGTCCCCACTGATTTTCCAGAAAACTTCAAATTTTATGAAGAGCAGACCCCAAATAAGAGGCCAAAATCTGGACATTCTGCAAAAATGTGAACAGTTAACAGGTATGGTTGAAGATCCAGTTAATGACTTTCCCGAGAAAGTCACAAAATCAAAGAAACATGATGAAACTGAAGAATGCATGGTATAAGTACAAAACAGATCTCATAAGGCATAAGATAAAGTAAGATATTCATCAATAATAAATTGCAGCTTTGTTCTTTATGTAGACTGACATGCTAATTAAGTAAAACAGTCTTCTCCTCCATTATAAGTTTTGTATTCTGTGTTTTATTTTCAATATCAGACCATAGCCTTAGGCTCCAAATTTGATGTTTGTAGCACTCTGTATTCTCATTGTAAGACAGCCATCCAAGGACACAGTAAGATCAACTAATATTTTCAGTTTGTATTATAAATCTTTAACCACTTTATTTACTTCAAGGTAAACAACAAGAGAAGAAGCAACAGCTCAGATTATTCAACACTTAATAAAGGGAAATTCCCTCCCACCAGTTTGTTTTCCAACGTGCAGTATGATGGAGGCACACTGAGGACTCGGGCTGGAATTCGCAGTGGTAAATTCAAGCCAGGTGTGAACTGCAAGGTAAACTCATTTCTAACTACCAAAGATTTGTATTTAGTTCTAAAATAGTCTGTGTATGAGTTTGTTTGCTAAATACACATTTCTAAAATGTTCTCTGTGTATAAGTTTGCTGCCAAATGTATCTTCTAAGTGCCCATCTTTATTAGCCCTTATACCACATTCCAATAATTTCTAAGGAATCCTTTTTTCTCAAAACTATGTTACCTTTCAGGGGCAATTTATTTTATTTATTTTATTTTTATTTTACATTTGTTAACTGGGATGGTCCAAGTGGACACAGGCCCATTTTCAGCAGAGGCCCGGGGAGAAAAGCTCCACAGTAAGTAAAATGTTATACAATATGTTAAAATACAGTACACAGAGAATTTTCAAACAATATGTTAAAATACAGTATACAGTAGAAGACATAACAAGACTTATATATACATGAAAAAAAATAGTTACACGTGGTTAATAACAGAATAAGTACACAAATAACAGAAAAAGTATACAATTACAAACATATTGCTCAAGACGAATATGTCAAATGTATTTGTTTTCTTGCTTGTTTGGAAAGGATAATTTATCTTTGAATAATCTTTTATTTAGTCAATAAAATGCTTGCATGACTAGTCCAGCATTTTAGATGAATGAAATTTTTTTTCTACTCATAAATGAGATTTTTCTGTTTGGAAGATGAACATTCTTTATAGGTGATGTTTAGATCTTTAAGTTTCAACACTGCTCATACAAGAAAAATATTTTCCATTTCATGGATAGCAGATGCTTTCCAAGTCTTCTTATTTTAAGAGAGGATACTTTTTCAATAAATTGTTAATTAATTGTGTAGAACTTTATTATAATTTATATTTGCTGTTTTTTCTTTATTTAGTATTTGTTAAGCAATTAAGAAGAGTCAAAAGACAAACATGCCTTTTTTCAATGGTGATGAAGGAACATTTTTTTTCTTGTGTGACCTTCTCAGAATCAAGTATGATGGAAGTGGAGGTTGTTGGAATGAAACTCAGATACAGAGGATAAAGGCTTCTCTAAGTCTGATTCTTTAGCCAGTGATTCTGTTTTGATGGACAAGTTGTGGAAGACTGCAATGTTTATTTATTCTGATGCTTGTTTTTCTGTACAGGATCCTGGGAAGCAGGAACAGTTGCACAACAAACTGTTGTCTTACAGTATGTTTGGGATGCCTCGTCCCTCATCAACCACCTGTAAGTTCTGGGAAATCCGAGAGGGAGACGAGTCCAGCATTTATCTGGAGCCAACTTGGAAAGAGATTGTACTGGGTCATGAGGTAAGCCAGTACAAACGTTAATGATCTCTGTAAAATTTTTCAAGTCAGTATTGTAGGTATAAGGCAGTTGTTCATTAAGTATACAGGTCATAAAATGTGTGGTGTTACAAGTGAATGTATGGCATAAACAACATCCGTAATTCTTTAGGGAAGAACAGCTATGAGGCACATGTGTATGTCCATATCAGAGAATTAATTTAAGGCATAGTCACCATGCGTAGGGGTGCTATTAAAACATTCATAGGGTTTTAAGGGACCCTAGGGAAGCCAATGAGAATCTAGGTTAGAACATTGTGAGACCTTATGACAACAGAGCCTTGATGCCACTGTGCTCCCAGGAATTAATGATTCATGGGAATGGGAAATCAGCCAATATGTACCCACAACATCTGGCATTAATTTTGGAGTGGAGGCAGCAACACTTTGTTATTACACAATACAAACACAACATGGCTCACAAGTCAGTAGCTGCAAAAGAAACCAGTGAAAATATATCACAAAGTTAGATATAAAAATTGAAATATTTAATCAATCCTTGTTTTAGCACTTTCGTCCCTTAATACAACAGACTTGAACTTCATCGGAACCAGTGTCAAACCACAAAGATTATTTAAATATTTAACACAAATCATGTCAATAACTAATCAATCAAAGAAATTTGACAAGTTTAAAATGTTTCAATAAATTTAGCCAATCTGTTTACCCACAAAAATACTCACTATAAATTAATAAAAATACTGTAAATATACACCTGTAAATATCATACAAAGAAAATAATACCCTTACAGTTCTGAGGCCTTAAGTTTCAGTGAGGACACAATACAAATGTAATCATTAATTCCCGAGAGCACAGTGGCATCATGTCAGTTGTCATAAGGTTTCATGATGTTTTAACCTAGATTCCCACTGGACTTCCGTAGGGTCCCTTAAAACCCTATGAATGATACAAACTTAAATCCCTTATAACTGGGGCAGTTCTGGGAATGTCTATAAAGTGTGTTACTAATTTTATTTTGTGGCTTATCATAGTAATGCTCATATATTCATTTCCTTAGTCTTACCAATGTAAAAAGCTGGACAATACAAACATAACGCCAAATATATAATAGATGAAGTCACACAATTTCCATTTTTAAAAACTAACCTAGATGTAAAATCATTGTTCAGTGTATACTCTTGTCATAAGTTGTGGATTAACATTGAAAACAATACTCACACTTTTGATACCCCTAATAACATAAGGAGAAGTTTCAAACTGTTCCATATTTCCAAAAATATTTTTAAGGTTGCAACAGTTCTTATTCAGAAATCACAGATGAGCTCCAAAAACTTAAATAAATCAGCATTAATTCTAAAAACGTTCCAATTTCTTTCTACTAAATCCTTAACTCAACCAGTGGTCTTGCTAAATTCCAAAATCAATGCCCCTTTATAGGGACATTTCAAGGGGTGATTGTTATCACTGCCAACCATGCCATCAGGTAGTGTTTGAGGTTGCCATAAATATTAGAAACAAAACCCAGCTCAGTCTTCAAAACTGTTACATCTAAAAGATTAACATTTTCCTAAGTATAGGAATTTGTGAACTTTAAAAATTCTTTTATCAAAAACCCACACATTTTGCACGACAGACTCTTGTGCAGAGTCAGTGAAGAAATTCAGACTGGAAATTGCCTTTTGGCCTTCATTTGGCACATGAACAGAGTCAATGAGTCAGTTTTGTAAACTCAGAATTGACTTAATGTCACTCTGAAGTATCCCTAGCTACTGCAGCTCCAGGTCTTAGATGATCAGAATGTCTTCTGTAATGAATGCCTCATTCATTTCATTAAACTTCATATAAAACTGAACCAATTTTATTCACAGCAATTCATGGAATCAACTTTGTATTTTCTATAAAGGTCTCCTTGAGACCTACTGAATGTTCTTCATTTAAATCTCTATATTTTGCAAGCTTGTCATAATGGAATATTTGCAAGTTAGGCTTTTTTGTACAATTGCATAAAAATAACTTTTATCAAGTCAAATCTGATTCAATATGTTTCCTTAAAAAACAGTTTTGCAGGTTTTAATATATAATACAATTTAAAATCAGATGAATTGCAACAACAGAAATAAAATATGTATCTTCTCTTTTCAATATGGAATCTACATAGCTACCTTGAAGGTCTGTATGAGTCTCTCATTTAACTCATTTGATTTTGAGTACCTGGTACTCTAATAGAATGGAGTATTTCAATTCACTTAGCTTTGTAGTTTCAGTTGTCAAGCTTACAACCTACTAGTCTTTAAGATAATTTAGCAAAACAATATTTGTTCTCATGTAACTGGGTTCCAGTATGAGTAATACTATGATCAGACAGACCACAAGCAACTTTTCTGATAACTATTGGCTGTTTGAAACATGATTTCAAGCATATCAAATACTTCATGCTATTTTAGATTTGCATATAGCCCTCCCACAGGTAAATTATGCATAAAAAGTCCTGCAAAATCAATGTGCACATTTTTCCAACAACAATCAACAAAGTCCCATGAGATTAGAGGTACCTGTCTTGACATCTTCTTGCCCATGTCACAAGGTAAGCAAGCCTTTTTGTCTAGGCTTAGTCAGAGGACTTCTCTCCCACCCAGTGCATACCTCTCAGTCTCTCAGCACAAGAAATCTGGGTAAAACCAAAAAACAGTGGTGAGGCAAAGGTCCCAAAAATAAGAACAGATTTTTAAATATTGCTCTTATAAACTTAGACATTTGCTAAATAATAGGTTTTGCATTAATATGTATTGATGGATATGAAAATGGAAACTGAAATGTTTGTCCTGATTTAGTGACTTCAGTCTTCAGTGATTTTCCAAAAAAAAAAAAAAAAATTGTGAGGAGCTGACCAAAAATATGAGGCAAAAATCTGGACATTCTCTGAAAATATGGATAATTGAGATATATAAACTAGTGCTTTATCAGGGCCAATGTGCATTTTTGGGAGTTATTTCATTTTAGCTTTTCTTATCTTTTAAGGAACTATGATTTGAGTGTCTCATAAGAAATACCCTTTTTCCTGAATATTTGTATCTCCTTCTATAATGCAGTTTTGGCCTCTCTTCAGACTACATGTTACTCGATCTGCATCTGATGTTGGGTCACCTACTATCATAAAACATCTCACTTGTGACCATGGTTAGTTGTGATATATGCTAACAATTCTGCAGCAACAAGAATGTCCTGAAAGAGATATCCAGTCAATAGATACACAAACTCTGTGACTCCTTCTCTAACATTTCCAGAAACATCTGGCAGTAGAACTCTAGAGTATCCATTACTATTAACCATGTGCTTGGAAACATGGTTTTATATTCGGTAGCCACACACTGCCACTGTTATAGCCCAGTTCTGCATTCCAGCAACTGCTAAGGTAGGTAAACTTTTGGGCTCACCAAATAACATTCATGAAGGTTTGTGGTCAGTAATCAACATGATTTTATTTTACCCCAGAGGTACTTATGGAATTCTCTACGACAAAACAATTAAGGTAAGTATTCATCTTGATTTGAGGATACTTTCTGTCATCTGGAGAAATGATTCTCACTGTATATGCAGTCAATCTTTCATGCTCTGAAGGAATGACATGCTGAATTACTGGAAATGTGACACAGGCTGAGGTAACAGAGGCGAGAGTAGCAGCCATACCTCTCAGCAGTCCAGATTTTTGCAGAATGTTCAGATTTTTGCCTCATATTTTTGGTCTGTTACGCATAACATTTTTGATTTTCTGGCAAGTCATTGAGCATAGAATACACTAAATAATGATGGACATTTGAGTTTTAGACTTCATATCCTTCGTAAAATTTATGCTAATGCAAAACCTGTTATTCTATTAACTTTTTATGTTTATAAGAACAATATTAAAAATCTGTCACTATTTTGGGGCATTTGTGCCCCCATTTTTTTCTGGCTTTGTCCATACTTCTTGTATTAGATTTTGAGGGGTATCACAAGTCAGCACTATTTTTACATTTTGTGAATGCACTTTGCTGAAGTTGTTTCTACTGCTATGGCACATTATCTTTCAGTAACTTAATCAGCATTGCTGACACTGTATTGTAATTACACATGAACTTTCCATTATAATTAATTCAGGTAAGAAGTGTTTTTGACTCTTTTATACATTTGAGAGAAGGACACGACATCTGATAAATGACTTGTGTATTTTCATTAGAAGGGTATATCTCCTTCCAATCCAGAATATATCTCAGGTATTTAATTTACAATTTGCCAAACTCTCATTCTGATATTTTTATCTCTCAGAGCACTATTTCTGAATACTGTGTGCTATGAAGCAGATTTGTTATGCTACAGATTGATGTATCAAAACTCTTGTGGTTCATAAAAGTAGAGGCCCAGTAAGGTAAAACATTGTACTCTGTCTAACTCCATTATGTGAGCATTGTATTTCATGCATGGAGTAGTTACAGAAATCATGGCTTTTCTGAGTGTGTGCCAATCACAAGAGAAAATACTGCAGGGGATAGGCTGGTCCAAATGAGGCAAAGTACAGAAATTCTCAAATACTGCAGGGGATAGGCTGGTCCAATTGCAAATCACAACAGAAAATACTGCAGAAGATAGGCTAGTCCAAGTGAGGCACAGTACAGAAATCCTCCGGAGTACAATCTGATTATGCTGCAACTAGGACCACTGCAGTCTCTCTCTCCTGCTAATTGCTCATTAATGGCATAGCAAAAACAACCTAAAGAATTATCTGTTGTGTGGTAGGAATATCCCCACTGGCAATCATATTCCTTACAATGCAGGCAAATTTGCTATTGCAATCCGATGCATCACACCCCCATACAATGACGTTCACAAGCTCTTATCACTGGGAACTTGCACAGTGCAACACTTTCTCATTGCCATAATACAGTAATGAACTGTGTTTCACTGCTATGGCGAAGGAGTGAAACATTTTTATGAATCACTCCCAAATGCAGCAGTGATAGGCAGCTCAATAAAGTATACCATACCTTAGTTAGTAGGTACACATATCAACTTAAAAAAAGTATATGTCCTGCTACACAGAGCTTCCCTGCATTTAGAACACAATGTGTTCCAGAGCATAGCCTGTATTAGGTGTTACAGTATGTCAGTCAAGAAAACAGAATAGCTTTTGTATGTCACACTCGACCTTCCCAGTCCATATTTATGAATTAGCGTTAACTGGGGGAATCATAGAAGACATACTGCACAAGCTACCCATACACATGAATACCTGGATGTGTCAAAGATCATGCAGATATTGTTAAAGTTTATGTGCGCTACTGATGTATTCACTGTCTGTCTTCTTATTAATCATCAAATCATTCAAGTACTTTTCAACCTTGAAGTACTTTAAATCTGGGCAAAACCAAATATAATGGGGGAACAATTGCCCAAAAGTAGGAATAATATTTAAATATTGCTCTTATATACTTAGAAAGTTACTAAAGTAACAGGATTTTGCATTAATATGTATTTTTTGAAGGATGTGAAGACTGAAACTGAAATGCTTCTATCAATGATTTGACAGAAAACAACAAATTTTATGAGGAACAGATTAAAAAATACGAGGCCAAAATCTGGGCATTCTGTGAAATCTGTACAGTTGAGAAATAAGTCCAAGTACACAAGTTTATAGAAATCTTTTCACAAGTTTTCAAGTTTTGTTTTAAAAATAAATGGTATAGATCTCGGAGTAAATTGCAATCTGTTATATACAAACAGACCTCTGCTGAAATTTACTGTAATGTATTTCTTTCTAAATTATCATTAAGTAATAACTGTTTTAAAAGCAGCAAATATTTTTTTTTTACAAAAATACGTAAATAAATAAATAAAACCATAGTTGCTTCACTTGGCATGAAGTTCTCATTGATCATAGTCTGATTAATAGCGAATTCATAACCACCAAAAACATGCATGGTCATGACTTTTTTAAATCATGAACCGTCAGAGCTGCCCATTGACTTATACTTGACTGAACTAATAATACCTTACCACTCGAGGCTTTCAAGAAGAAACAGAGATTAAATTAACCAGGACTAAAGCTACTAAATGAAAAGAAAAATTGAACATATGAAAAAGCAAAGTATTAGTTAATGGCAAAACATTCCCATTATATAATTGAAGGATATAAGGTAAGCATTTAAATCAAACCCTAAGAAACCAGGAACTTCTGGGTTATAGTGATATAAATAAGAAGTAAGAGGGCTGATGTGAGTGATTGAGTAGGATGTGGAAGCAAAGAAGGAGAAGTGGGACACTTCTGTGAAGGAGATACGGAACA